>NW_015540852.1:88326-106491 GCF_001515605.1 Sinocyclocheilus anshuiensis | reverse complement strand
TTTTTTCTATTTATTTCCTGAGTGCAGTATGTGCAATTTTTCTTACAGTGTTAAATTGTTGATTTGATAGCATGCCTAAAAAGTAATGACTTGAAGTAACATTGTTTTCTTAAACAAATAAATGCCCTATTGTTGTGCTAACAATCTGTTTTCTGTCTTTGTATTAACAACTTCAAGTTTTGAGTACAGCTTACTTGAGAAATTTAAGGCAATCAGTTTCCACACATTTGTCTAGTAATGTGAACAAAGCAGACTTGTTAAGAGAACTGTTTTGAGTTCTGTGCACTAAGCTTAACTTAAATCTCTAAGTTGGCTGAACTTGTCAACACTCAAGTTTTCTGGTAACCTATACATATACACAAGTTACCTATACAAAGTTACAGTAAGTTTTATTAACTCAAAAATTATAAACTAATTTGCTTGAGAAATTTGAGGCAATCAGTTTCCACAGGTTTTCCAAGTAAGCTCAACTCATTACTTTTTACAGTGAAGGTGAATAAATAATGACAGAATGAACCCAGTTGCCAGTGGTGATATATTCACCATCATCTCACAATCTCAACATTAGTGTTTTCTGAAAACACTCAACTGAAGAGTGAGTATGTGATGATGCATAAGTGTGTGTGCATCATGGGTAACTGGCAGTAAAAGACAGGATATGTGGGCGGGTAGTCTGGTAAAGCAGGAAGGGAGGAGGCGAGCTGAAAATATCCTGGAAATAACGATAAAAAAGCTGTTGGTCTTTTGTTAGGAGTAAAACCTGCTCTTGGTTAGAGGTGTTTCTGTGTCCTGTGGAACATGATGACTTTACCAGTGTAAAATGAGCTCACATTAACTCAGAGATGATTAAACTCATACTGTCACACTCTGCTTTAAAGCAGGACTTATCAAACTGTTTGGTGAAAGAACATTAAAAAAATTAGTTGCTTACTTATACAATGTTCATTTAGATAACAAAATGGGACTGATTGCCATTCCCAGACACATTTTTCTGTCAGAGAGAGAGATTCTCCACTGATGGTTTAACCTAGACATACAAACCACAGCAACAACGCTCTCCATGTTAATACCACACGACCCTGAACCACTCACCAACCCAGCAACAATATTACATATAACACAGTAAACATTAAAGAAACGATTATCTTGATTTCATGCTGTAGTCATTGTTGGGAACTGCAGTTATTGTATGGTTCAGCTATATTTTACAGTCTGTAAAATGAGCAAATAAAAGGAAAAGGATATAGGAAAGGGAGGCTCAGAACTCAGCGCCACCCAATTTCACCAAGGTCCTGCCCCACTTATGAACCTGTACCCTGAGCCTTTGCCCCTGTCTGAAAAACCTGGTAATGCTTCAGATTACAGACCACAATTTACAGCGTAATACTGCATCGCCATGTCGTAATTACTGTGATTTCGAGACAACACGTAACATTCTACTTGGAGCTGATCACACCCTTGGACTTGAAACTATCGCACTATCAATGCCTAAACATAGCGCCTAATGAATCTGAGGTGGTCAGGTGGTAGTGGTACAAGTCGTAGCTCTGAAAATTCCCAGTTCACAAGTTGTAATTATGAGTTCTACAAGGACGTGAACACTTTTTACAAGTTGGTATCTCGTAATCATGGTAATTACGATATGGCTTGAAGTCATCACTCACAATAAAAATCAATGAGTTTCAAGATGCAACAACATTGCGCAGCATCTGGTTGTAGAAACTGCCTAAATTTAAATTCCTGAAGAAACTGGATAAACTTTCACAGGTAAGAATGTGTTGGTTTGTGTTTTTAATATCTATTAACTCAGTATTACAGGTTTTTAAACTAAAGTACCTTTCAAATGCCTTGTTTGCGAACGACTTCATCTTGTTGTATTGTGTTAGTTTAGCAAAAGCATGTTCTGAAGTCTACTGAAGATTATATATTATTCATACATGCGTATAACTACAGTTGCAGTGCAGATTCACCGGCATTGCTCTCCGATATTCACAGACCGGCGTTGACATTCCAATATGGCGGACGGCTTACGTATAGCGGTCCATAGAAACAGTTGGTAAGGAGGAATCTACCTATACATATCTATGAGTCATGCTGCATTCACGCAATGTTGTAATTACGCAATGTGATTTCGAGACAACACATGACGTTCTACTTGGAGCTGTTCACACCCTTGGACTCAGAACTATAACACTATCAATAAACATAGTGCCTAATGAATCTGAGGTGGTCAGGTGGTAGATCTGAACACAAAGCTGTACTGATATATGCTATGATATAGGCACACTCAGATGCAGACACACACAAAGGCTTGCCCTCTTCATTTGCTCTGTGTAACAAAAGGCTGATGTTAATGTTGAGAGACACAATGTTGGACCAGCACCAAATCACTTCCTGTCACCCGAGACAACCGCATAAAAGAGGGTACCAAGCAGACCAGAAATAATTCCTTATAATTAAATTTTGCACTAGTTAATTCAAATGAGCCCTTGCCCATCGTCCATCCAAAAACGCACATTGGGAGCCCCTGGCAGACAGCGCCCTCGGCCCTGTCAATTAATGGCCAGTGTGAGAAGACAAGTCCAGATTGTGGGTTCTGCTGATTAAAGGAACAGTTCACCCAAAAATAAACATCACCATTTACCCACAGTCATGTTACTCTAATATACAAACTCTGAAAAGCAAGGTTAAACAAATACATAATAATAAAAATGTTTTCATATGCTTCCTGGAGTCAATTTTCTATCACATAAATAAATAAATAAATAATGCACTTGGGTTTAGAATGATGTCAGAGACAGTAAATAACATAGATATGTATAGGTAGCTGCCACATTCAGTCGCTCCAGACACGTCGACGCGTCCGCCATCTTGGAACGGTCAATCTGTCATCACTCACAATAAAAATCAATGAGTTTCAAGATGCAACAACATTGCGCAGCATCTGGTTGTAGAAACTGCCTAAATTTAAATTCCTGAAGAAACTGGATAAACTTTCACAGGTAAGAATGTGTTGGTTTGTGTTTTTAATATCTATTAACTCAGTATTACAGGTTTTTAAACTAAAGTACCTTTCAAATGCCTTGTTTGCGAACGACTTCATCTTGTTGTATTGTGTTAGTTTAGCAAAAGCATGTTCTGAAGTCTACTGAAGATTATATATTATTCATACATGCGTATAACTACAGTTGCAGTGCAGATTCACCGGCATTGCTCTCCGATATTCACAGACCGGCGTTGACATTCCAATATGGCGGACGGCTTACGTATAGCGGTCCATAGAAACAGTTGGTAAGGAGGAATCTACCTATACATATCTATGAGTCATGCTGCATTCACGCAATGTTGTAATTACGCAATGTGATTTCGAGACAACACGTGACGTTCTACTTGGAGCTGTTCACACCCTTGGACTCAGAACTATAACACTATCAATAAACATAGTGCCTAATGAATCTGAGGTGGTCAGGTGGTACAAGCTGTAGCTCAGAAAACAAGTTGTAATTACAAGTTCTACGAGGACATGAACGCTTTTTACAAGTTGGTATCTGGTAATCACGGTAACTACGATATGTCGTGAACGCACCTTCAGATTTCGGTACGACTCCGGTTACTGAACAAGCTGAAAAGGTGCTAGAGAAGAGTGGATAAAAACGCTTTAAACAGAGACTGTCGATTTGATAAAATACACAGTTTATTCCTGACTTTCACTGTTTATTACAGGCTTTTAGGCTGTGTGTTTCATGCCGTCATTATGGTTTGGCCGTAGTGTTCATTTTTTCGTCAATGGAAACATGAACAAAATAACTTCTCAACTTTGTACTTAAACATAAGTTATTCAGTATTACAATTTTCAAAAGCAATTTGGTTTAACTGTAGCTATAAGCTATGTAACTATGGAGTTGTTGTTTTTCCTGCACTTTACATGGTTATATTTTTGTCAGTTTCTGGTGTAATAAATTTTCACCTTTTGATTTTTACCTGTTGCCTGTGTTACGGTTGTCATATTCTGTGTGATTTTAATTAGTAATAGTGATAGTAATTTTCGAACAAAACTTGAGTTAAATAAAACAGCCTACCATGTTGGGTTAGAAAAACTTGGCATGATGGAGATATTACCTGGTATGTATGTACGTATTACCTACTGTACTACACAACAATCGTTTAGGAGCAATTTGTTGTACTTACCCAGTAACTACATGGAACAAGGTGGTAACACTTCAGACACACACAGAACAAGAGTATATTTGCACAGTAATTATAGAGTTGTTGCAAAAATGTTGCAATAGTTTTAATTTATTTTGTTTGATGACCAAATTAAATCCTCTACCTTTTTGCTATAAAAAAACACATCAATTATACAGTATATATATATACACTGAGGTGTGAGTACACTGAGAAGTGCTGTATCATGTATTTTATTTTCTGTGAACAGCTGAAAAGAGGTAAGCTTGTTTTAAGCTGCATTACACCTTGATGGTATACAGTGTCATGCAAACTGAACATCAGAAGAATGTAATTGGTGATAGTGGTGTTGGGAAGTTGGAGAGTGAGGGATTGCTGGCCTGACCCGGAGCTGAGATTGACTGCAATACTTCTGTAAGGTAAGTAGACTATATGGTAAATTATAAATCAAAGCAGAAACTCATTAACTAATTTCCCTAGATTTCCAGTTTTGTTGTTTAGTAATCTCCATCATGTATCCTGTAATAATAGAATATGTGGTTATAAACACCTAGGCCTGTATGTATAATATAATGCCAATGTATTATTACAAAAAGTGTATGTTCTTGCTAAATTGCTCCCAGACGTAAGATTGTTGTTTAGCATAGTAAGTCATACATACCATGTAATATTAGAATAGGTACCCCTTAATTTCAAAATAATCATTTGTAATTTTACGTTGTTACACTTTTATTCCCCAAACTTTGCATATTGTTACCGTAGACCTACATGTACGCACTGTACAGGTACACTATTATTACAAAAAAGTATGCTGTAAATTCGGTTTACTAACGCTGTAAATTTCGGGCTGCAATCTAAAGCATTACCGAAAAACTACAGTAACTCAGCATATATAAAACATTCAGTATATCCACTGGTTTTAAAATGCTTCATAGAGCTAATTTGCAATTAATGCAACAAGTGCTATAAGTTAAAAATCAATAAAGAGGAGGGCCACACATTATATAAACCTCAATAAATTGGGCTAGTTTGGTCATAAGCTTTGAAGTACATGGTACCATCAATGCCAAGATTTCGAAGATCTCCAAAAATCTGCCGGAATGTCTCAGAAGAAAGTCTTTTCCATGGTTTCAGGTCAGTCATAATGGGGCTCATCCCATCAAGATTCCTTCCAAGAGCCTCGGGGTGTCATTGAGGGATCTGTAGGCAGCTCTAGCAACAGTCAACGTGAACGTGCACCAGTCAACCATTAGAAACTCCACAAATCGGGTCTACAAGGGAGGACAGCAAGGAAGAAGCTTCTGGTCTTGAAAAAGAAAGTCAAGGCATGACTGAAGTTTTCCTACATGTGGAACAGGAATTCTGGAACAATGTGTCCTGGTTCCAAACATCATGTTTGGCAAAAGCCAAACACTACAGTGGTTCCCATCATAAAGACAACTAAGGATTTCATATCATACAAAAAGATGCCTGAGGAGAACGTAAAGGCATCAGGAACAAATTTAAGATGAACCAGCAGATCCATAGAGCAATGATCTAGAAGAAAGTAATTAAGGGTTCTGGAATGGCCAAGTCAAAGTCCAGATCTCTATCAGGTTGAAATGCTGTGGATCGGGGGGACTTGAAGTGGGCTGTACATGAAAGAAACCCCTCCAATAAACACAGCTAAAGGAATTCTGCTTGGAGGATTTAGAAACCATTAGCAATTAATTACTTTTTTGAGTAACATGTAACATTAGCAAAAAAGTTTAAGCATAATAATATAAGTCTGACATAAGTCTGACAGAAGAGAAAAAAAGTTCATTCATCTTTACAGCCCAAAGATGCCCATGACAAGGAAATGAGAGTCAGAGAGGGTCAGTGATGGCTCTTATGAACACAGTGTTCAGCGTGGCTGCCAAGACTTCAGTGAAAAACACTTATATACAGCATGCCTACAGCCATTCACAGATACATCCTCTGGAATCTGTGTGAATGCAGGTGCTTTATCAAATCTGTCAGAACAATGTATTCCACCATATCAATGTGAACAAGAAGAACGGTACAAAGCAACCATAAATCACTGCATGCTATTGTGTAAAATATTCTCTATTTAAATAGAGAACACGAGAGCCCTCCTCTGGTTCATGACACTTCTGTTCAAGGGTTCAGATTCAGAAAACTAAAGCTATGAAGAAATGTAAGAGGACTTACCAGTTTGAACTGTAACGTTTAAGCGTATGCCATCTATCTCAGACATTATTCCAAACAAATAGGTAGCACCGGGAGTCAAACCCATCATCAGGCATGTATAATGGTTGGGACGCTTGATATCTTCAGAACATCTTGTGAAGTGAGAAGTATCATTCATAATGAAGCTACAGGATTTTCCAGGTGTTGTGAAATTAAATACACAATAATCCATATTAATACTCTCTGCAGTCACATTCACCAGACACCTGACAGCCTCCGTCGTTGTAAACTACAAACAAGAAATATACAACAGAAAATTAAAGAGGAACTGATATTGACCAGTAGTATAAAAATCAACTAATTTCCTTAGACAATGTGCACATAAACAAAATGTCAAATGTTTGCAAAGCCCCAAGTATTTGTCATAAATGGCCTATTTCTAAATTGAGACTGAGCGGCTGATGTTATGTGTTCACTGTAATTTCTTAATATTAGTGGTGTGGTTTAAACAGTGCAGCATGGTGATGCAATGCCAAGGCCATGTGTTCGATTCCCAGGGAATGCATGAACTGATAAAGTGCAAATGAATGCAATGTAAGTCATTTGGGATAAAAGTGCCAGCCAAATGCATAAATGTAAATGTAAACATGTTGAGAGGTGCACTGCCGTGACTCGTGTGAACGGCAGCACTGATTGTCCTGCAGTTTCTTACAGGTACAAGACAATCTCATGTGGTTTCTACTGAAGTTATGTAGTAACCAGCCATCCAAATTAGAGCTTGTAAATTTTGGTAGCAAAGTAGACATCAGAACGTTTGTACCTTGTCCTTTGATGGTGCATTTGCTGATTTTCCAAATTTCAAAACTACCTGAAACCTTGCTTTACTGAATTTGTCTGAATCATGTTAGCTGTTGCATTTGCAGAAATTCTTGACAGCATTAGACAAGACTGTAAGCAGATATACCATAGCAAAACTTCAAATCTGAGAGAATATAGGTAACATTTGATTGCTCACCTTTGCTGTGGAAGCCATGGTAGGAGTGACGGTAGATGGTGGAGGTGAGGTTCTTGTGCTCGGAGCAGCTGTGGTGGTGATGGTGGTTGTGGTTGTTTCTACAGTTGTAGCTGGAGCCACAGTAGTTGTGTAAGTAGCTGATGTGAACGCGTCTGTGTCCGGGGCAGGTGTAGATGTGTACGGGGCTGTAAGGGTGGTTGTTGCACTTGCTGTAGTTTTAGCAGAACTGGTGGCTGTATTTGGAGTAGCTCTAGTATCTGTATTAGGAAGAACTTCAGTAATTGCTCGGGTCGTTCTGGTTTTAAATGGCAACATAGTCTGAACATCTTTGATGATCTTTGTCGTGGTTGAGCTTTTGGTTGTGGCATTTGTCCATGCCCCATCTGTGTTTGACACTGGGACACTACTGGTTGAACTCTCAGTCAGTGTAGGATCTACATCACTGATGTTAGCTTCAGACGGTCCTGTATGAAAGTCTAAAATGGTCTGAGTTTCAGTGCTCCCATTAGAAGAACCTGAAGGCTCAGCGTCTGTTGGGGAGATAGTTAACTCTGTCTGAGAAGTCAGAGGGTTATGGGTCTGCTCCATAACATCTGAGGTCATCTCTGTCATGTCAACTCTATTCTGGGTGAAATTCTGAGGTACATGAGGAGTTCCCGTTACCATCAGAGCGGTGGAGGACACATCTGTAACATCACTCATCTCGTAGGGTGATTCTGTCTCAAGCGTTTGAGTGTAGTTCTCCTTAAAGTCTGTTTTGGCAGTAAATGTTATCAGATCACCAAGAGCAGTGGTAGCAGTGCGTTTAGTTCTGCTTCTGACTGTGTTACTGTGGTGGGTCACCGCTCTGCTTTGAGTAATGGCAGGGACTGTTAGAGTGGTCATTTCCCCTGTGGAAAAAACTGAAACCTGTTTCATTGGAAACTGTGTCATTGTTGAAACTGTGGACGGGCCTGTTGAAAAAAAGACTGATGTTACCTTTATGCAGCATGATGTGTTTTCACTGCAAGTGCGTTTCGAAAAATAAACTGTTGTGCATTTTTTAGATGGCTTTTTTATCATGAGTGCTTTATAATGGTGCAAAACTGGCAACCCAGGCTCACCTGGAAAATAAGGAAGTCACAACATTTCTACAAAATAATGTTATGTTGCTTCTTGCATGTTTCACAACACTTTCAAAGTGACATGTCCAGTAAGTGATGCTAAAAGTGGCTCCAACAAAGCTGTTGGTGTTTTACTGCCACAAATGCAAAGCAGTGAATTGTATGTACACAGTTTTGCAAAAATGTAGGGAGAGGCATATTTTTTCCTATGAACTTGTTGAAAACTAGATGTGGTTTAATAATATGAATAACCACCCTGGACAGCATAAATACATAGATTATAATACTTGTATATTGTGCGTTCATTAAGGTACTGTAACCTCAATGATGCATCACTCCTTGAAGCCCGTAATGCACCTGTGCTCAATCGATTCAACTTGATCGCTTACTGAAGATTTGTAGTTAAGACCAAAGTTTCGTAAATGATCCTGACATCACAAGCCATGTTACTTACTGTAACTAACTACAGTAATTTGAAATGATTGCATAACATTCAGATATGTTTCTTTGTACATTGATATTTTGGTCTAAATATTAGACCAATTAGACTACATGCTTGAGACATATTTTTCTACTAATGTTTTAAATCATGATAGATAAGCATACATATAGTAGTCTAATACTGTACTGTATTATATTGTAGGCCTATTCACTAATGCCAATCAAATCAACCCAAAGGCTAATTGCCAAGACAGATGTAAGTGGACATTTATGTGATGGCTAGACAGTCAGCTGACCTGTGGCAGGGCAGAGAGACTTGGACACCCGTCTCCCCTCAGAGTCCATCGTGATCATGGACCAGTTTGAATTCCTTTGCTCAAAGCAGACAACAGCCCGTTCACCCTGTTTTTTCAGGAACATCGGCATCTCTGCCAATCCAAAGATCCCTCGGTGGTTGTAGCACTTCCATGCCGGTGCAGTATCGCAGTCCCTGAGTTTGACCAGGCGAGTGTGGTGCGGGATGTTGGTGCTCTGATTGACCCACAGACATCTGGACATAAGTGTGTGATTGAGTCTCATGCTGCTGGTCCAGATCCACTGCTGAGACGGGTCACTCTCATCACACTTCCTCAGGACCACCACACTCTTGTGTGTGCTCAGACATAACCCTTTATTAGTGTGTGCGATCAGAAAACCACCTAGCGGAAAATAAATAGTTGTTTGCACGTGTTAGTTTGATGATCAGAGTAATCTGATAATAACATACAGATCAGACATTACAATCAATATCTCTGAATAAGAACACTGAGTAGGATTGTCATGGTTTCTTTGGACTTGCGAAGATAGTTTCTTTATTTTGAAGCAAGACTTTTGGCCACTGTATGGTAAAGAAAGTCTAAGGTGAGAAAGCCTTTCATAAACTCCACTCATGATAATTTCACACTTCACTTCAACAGCCAATATAGGACCTGATGTATGGGTGGAGAAAGCTGTAACTCGTTTCTGGATTTTTTCAGACACATTAGAAAAACCAATACAATCTGTTTTGCAGCATCTGAAGGATTGCAGGCCACAGTAGAAGTCAGAAAGTCTTCAGGGAGGCACATGGTCTCGTCTCGATGCAAGATAAGTTTGTCGCCTCACTGATACACACTCACAAAATAACACAGCCAAAAAAGCTAGCAAATGACAATTAGTGTTAGCTATTTGTATTAATCAGTGAAATCAGTTTTATAATCAATGTTAAAAGGACTGATAGATGAAGCTTCTTTGTGTTGAAAGTTAAAGTTTAAAATAATCATTTATCATACTTTATAATATACACCATTATTAACATACATTATATAATGCTACATGGATCAGTAATGAACACTCAATAAAATAATATAACAAAACATCCAAAATAAAAAAAACATGAACATTTGTAATATACGTAATAACAATGAATTTAATCCTGTTATTAATGTTATTAATGTATATACCGATAATGTTATTAATAAAATGTATTCTGAATGGTTATGAATACATATTTGATCAGTTCAGCGAACCTGCTATAGTTCCAATAACAGTTCATATAACTCAGGTTTTTGCTCAGATCGTCCCTAACCAACAAGATAGGAAAGCCAGTAAATAATCATAATATTAATACTCACTTAATGCATAAAAACGCTCCAGTGTTAATAAGGCAAGAAAGAGCATTTCCATGTTACTGGTTTGTAGGTTTCTCTGAACTCAAATGAGAGTTTGAGCGCTCAGGAGGAAATTCTCTTTCAGGGGAAGGAAAAGTCACTGACCGCCGTTTCCTTCTATTCAACAGTGTGAGGCTAGCGACAGTACAGTGATCCTTACACGCAAACACCTCAGAGGCTAGCCATGGCTAAATCAATACACTCATATATACTACTGATTTTTGTAATATTGGTATTACTGTGATATGTAGTTCCATCTGTGTGTAGGCAACTATTTTGCTTAGCATGTTTGAAACACTATACAAGATTAAGAAAGTTAATTACAGTTCATTACAGTTCAAGGCATGCCCAGATTTCTAGAAGGCCTATAAGAAGATCTTCAGATCATTTGGGATCTCTATTACTGAATGCCAGTCCTTCAGTGAGTAAGAGTCCATCAGGAAGTAAAATCACAGAACACACCCTCACTGCAGGACGTCGTCCACACCTCACTTTTTGTGGCACATCACAACACCCAGAAACTTTACTTTGCTGTCAGGGCAGGGCCAAATGAAATGCATCAAACAGCATTAAATATATTTAATTAATTACATGCAATAACTTTGAAAGCTAATATTATGCTCTATTTAACTATGTCCCAGGGTTATAAGGGCACAATTTTTTGATACCAGAAAAAAGCTGGATTGTTTAAGTTGGGTTGTTTTTGAGCGAGCATCAGTGGCGTTCCTGGTTTATTTGGGCAACAAAAGACATGATTAAAGGAAATTTAAAAAAAAAACATTTTAACTAATTTGTTAACTCTGCTCTCATTAGAGTTACAAATGACCTGCTCTTATCATCTGATCGTGGTTGTATTTCTCTATTAGTGTTACTGGATCTTAGCGCTGCGTTTGACACTATCAACCAGAGCCGGCCCGACCTAATAAGTGATGTAAGCGGCTGCATAGGGCCCCGTGGCCACCAGGGGTCCCCCTGTCAGGGTTCAGCTAGTAATGCTCTGTAATAATGACTTTGATAAAGTTTCAGTCGCGTGTGATAATGTTTGAAAATGAAGAGGCAGCACTATAAAACTGGTGCGGACTGCAGAAAAGTGGAAAAAGAGAAAAGAAAGTGAGCCAGATAAGGGTAAGTGATGGATTTTGAAAATATATTGTTGTAATCGCGGTTTGCATCATGCTGCGAGCGCTTTGAGGACGCGCTTTGAATGTAACAACAGTAATGAACATGAACGGTATTGTTGTCTTGGGCGCTTCAAACTACATGAATAATACTAGATATCTTATTATACGAATGGCTTAGATTTTTAGAAAGCACATGAGCTTATTTTCCATCGACCACTTAAAGCACTGTGCGTTTGCTGGGTGAAAGTTCGGTCATATTTTCTCATTGATCTGAACAAAGCAGCAAATGGGCTGAATAAAAATGCAGTTCACTCTCTGACAGCATGAGGCACTTTAGGAACAGCAGAAATACAGCCGTTACCATGGTTACCCCTCTACACACACACACACACACACACACACACACACACAGCAGTGCCGCACAACTCCTGACACCTGCTTGTTTGTCACAGAGGTCAAAGGAAGTCAGACAATATTTACATGTTTTCAAACAGCCATTCAGAATTGGTATTTATTAAATAACGTCAAATATTTAAATATGCCATATCTTTATTCAGACATTTGTTTACACTTATACATTTTTGCATTTTAATCAGGAATAAAACTACTACTACTACTAAATTATTCTCTTTAATTTTCATAACCCAGGTGTTCTTGCTTTATTAAAGCATTAATCTCACTAAATATTCATATATTTTTCTGAAAGCAACGGTTAACGATAGTTAAAAAATAGTAAAAATTTTTAAAAGTACTTAATACGAATCTACTCAGTATTTATCTTTCAATACATAAATATGAAGAAATGTTTACTTATTAAGAAATTTTTTACACCAGTGTTATTATAGTTAAGTAAAATTAAAAATACAAAAAAAATATTTTCGTTACTTGAAATAAAATAAATGTTAACTGAAATAAAATACTTAAACTCTTTTATTTTAGCTAGTTGACAAGGCAACATTTCCCATTTTCATTTAGTTTATCTTGATGTTCTAAAATAACTAAAACTAAATCTGAAATAAAATGTAATAACTATATAGACATTTGAAAACAACAAAACTAATAAAAACACCACAACATTCTTTTGAGTAGACTACAAAATTATGTTGGCATTAGTGGAATTGCATTGCTGTGGTTCAAATCTTACTTATCTGACCGTCATAAATTTGTAGCAGTGAATGAAGAGGTATCATATCGATCACAATTACAGTATGGAGTGCCACAAGGCTCAGTAGTATGACTGTTGCTTTTCACGCTTTACATGTTACCCTTGGAAGATATCATCAAGAAACAGTGTTAGCTTTCACTGTTATGCTGATGATACTCAGCTCTATATTTCCCTCTAGAATGAAACATACCAATTCGCAAAACTAACGGAATGCATAGTTGAACTGGATGACTAGTAATTTCCTACTGCTAGGAAAAAAAACTGGTTTTAATTATTGGACCAAAAACCTCCACATGTAATAACCTAAATCACTGTCTAACACTTGATGGCTGCTCTGTCAATTCTTCGTCATCAGTTAGGAATCTGGGTGTGCTATTTGATAGCCATGCTATTTGAAAACCATGTTTCTAGCATTTGTAAAACCGCATTTTTCCATCTTAAAAATATATCTAAATTACGACCTATGCTTTCGATGTTAAATGCAGAAAAGTTAATTCATGCGTTCATGACCTCAAGGTTAGATTATTGTAATGCTTTATTGGGTGGTTGTTCTGCGCGCTTAATAAACAAACTCCAGCTTGTCCAAAATGCAGCAGCTAGAGTTCTTACTAGAAGCAGGAAGTATGACCATATTAGCCCAGTTCTGTCAACACTGCACTGGCTCCCTATTGAACAACGAATACATTTTAAAATCTTGCAATTACTTATAAAGCCCTGAATGGTTTAGCTCCTCAATACATAAAACATTACTATCTTTCACATCTGCTCTGAAACTCTGGCCATTTGATAATACATAGAATATCATAATCAACTGCGGATGGCAGATCCTTTTCCTATTTAAGGCCCAAACTTTGAAACAATCTACATAGAAACATTTGAATCTACATTTGTTCGGGAGGCAGATACACACTGTGAGTTTAAATCTAGATTAAAGACCCATCTCTTTAACCTGGCTTACACATAACACACTAACACATTTCTAATACTCAAATCCGTTACAGGTTTGTTAGGCTGCATTAATTAGGACAACCGGAACCGGGAACACTTCCCACAACACCCGATGTACTTGCTACATCGTAAGAAGAATGGCATCTATGCTAATATTAGTCTGTTTCATTCTTATTCCGAGGTCACTGTAGCCACCAGATCCAGTCTGTATCCAGATCAGATGGTGGATCAGCACCTAGAGACGACCTCTACAGCCCTGAATGTCAGCGGAGACCATGTCAACTAGATGAGCCCCAGAGACAGATCTCTTGCAAAGACCTCGTCACCTCGACGACCACTGGCACAAGACCACGAGAACCAAACAAATCCACTGCACAGTCTGACTTGTGTTACAGCCTGGAATTAAACCACGCCATGCTGGTTTCTGTCACCGATGGAGTTTTGGTGCCTTGCCACTGTCGCCTTTGGCTTGCTTAGTTGGGGAAGCTTGACTGATTGCACAGACACTATTGGAGGAGAGCTGAACTGGATGATGACATCACTGAATCATTAATGAACTGAATTTAGCTGAAAAATTACTCTTTGTTATTGTCCTCTTGCATTATTGACAAAATATTTTCCTGACACTGTAAAGCTGCTTTGACACAATCAGTATTGTATTAAGCGCTAATAAAGGTAATAAACAAATAAAGGTAACCTGACTTGTAGTTTTTTTTAAGGATGCACTGATCCCACTTTTTTCCTGGTGTTGATTCTGCTATTGAACACGGGATCTCAGTCGATACCGAGTGCAGAGTTTGATTCTGTTTGCCTTGCTACTTTATGTGTAAAGAATCTTAAGAAAACTAATCATGACCTTCCAGAAAAGATCCAGATCACAGGAAACGCATTTACATTAGGAAGTAACCACATAATTCACTCATCACAGTATAACTATCTAGTTCTAAATATCATTTCCACTGGAAACTTTAACCATGCAGTGAATGAACCGAGAGAATAAGCACATAGGGCCTTTTATGCCATAAAATGGCAATGGCCGATAGAGATTCCTGATAGAATTTAGGTGAAAATATTAGAATCTGTCATCGAGTCAATTGCCCACTATGGCAGTGAGGTGTGGGGACCACTGACAAATCCAAATCAATAACTGACCAAATGGGATAATCATCCAATTGAAACCCTACAGTCATTGCCAAACGTTTTGGCAGTGACACAAATTTTGTGGTTTGCAATGTTTGCTGCTTCAGTATTTGTAGATTATTTTTCCACATGTTTCTATGGTATACTGAAAAACAATGATAAGCATATCATAAGTTTTAAAGGCTTTTATTGGCAAAAAAATATATAATGAGTCAATATTTACAGTGTTGACCCTTGTTCTTCATAACCTCTGCAATTCGCTCTGGCATGCTGGATATTAGCTTCTGAGCCAAATCCTGACTGATCCATTCTTGCCTTATTAGTTCTCGGAGTTGATCACAATTTGTAGGCTTCTGCTTGTCCACTCGCCTTTTGAGGACTGACCACAGGTTCTCTATGGGATTGAGATCCGGGGAGTTGCCTGGCCATGGATCCAAAATGTCAATGTAATGATCTTCGAGCCACTTCTTTATCACTCTTGCTTTGTGACATAGTGCTCCATCATGCTGGAAAATGCACAGATCATCACCAAATTGCTCATGGGGGCGTGGGGACTCTGTTTTCTCAGAATACAAAAGCCTGATTTGTTAACGCTTGTACAGCTGCACAAACAAAACGGAAGAGCCGACTGCCTATATAAGTTGGCGCTTAGTGCCATTTCATCAGAATCTTTCGACTGATAAGTGATAGCGTTGACTCACATAAAGCTGTATAGCACAGCTGGGCACAGAAAAACAGTAAGACTCAGGCCATGAGGACAGAGTCCTCAGAAAAGATAGTACAGACCTCTAGCAGGGTGCAGGAAAACTAAGCAGGCAAAGACCAGCTGGCTGCTTTAGAGCGGCATCTGAAGCTCACAAAGAGCTGCTCTGATTGCTGATAGTGGCTAGAGCAGTCTATACAGTACATATTTCCCGAGGGACCGGGCAAAGTAAGTTAGCACCCTGCTTATTCTCTGCGGCGGGGAGAACTAATAATGACCTGTGCTCTGAACAGAGTAGAGAGCACTTTAGGCCCAAACCCCAGACAGGAAGTGCTCGCTGAAAACGCATGAAGGGCACCCACTTGCTTGTCTGATGCTAAAGCTAGCAGCAGGGCGGTCTTAAGTGACAGGGGCCACAAGTCAGAGCACCTTGAAGGGCCCTGAGGACTGTGGACAGATCCCAGGTCGGAACGGTATGAGGGCGAGGCGGGTTCAGTCTCCTGGCTCGTTTCTGCCTACAGACTGGCCGGCCATGAGAGCGTGATTCGCCATGATGGCCACCACATATACTTTAAGCATGGAAGGGTACACCTCTTATCCAGCAGCTCCTGTAAAAAGGACAGAATGGACAATACATTACAAGAGGACGGGTCTTCGTCCTGGATTCAGAGAATACAGACTACTTGAGGGCACAGAGGCGTCTTGTAGACGGGGCTCTAGCCTCTGATATAGTGTTGGCTACCCTCACTGGGAGCTGAGGGGCCACAGATGGAGGCTCTACAACTCGGATTGGGGGTGCCAAAGTGATCCTCTCGCCTGGGTGAGGCGCCTCACCATCTTGTATAGGGGCCACAACCTGAGACCGCCTTGGCAGTTTATGAAGGCCACCACTTCCAATAACACAATGCTCCAACACCAGGTCTGTACCAGGGGTTGGGAGGCATATATGAATCATTCTACAGAAGTGGTGCAACAGCCCATCGTATTAGGGGAATGCAAAAACTGCTGTTTTTCAGCAGCACATTATGTGTCCGCAACTGGAAATGCATTTTACTACCTCAACACATTCCATCCCGCCATTTACATTCAGCAAAAGGGCAGCTGAGAATCTCATGCACACACTTTCCAATTCTGTAAACTGAAGCCTGTTTCGGATTGGCCAGCAAAGAGTTACAGACAGAGAAACGTGCCTGTGAAATTCATGAAAACTCTGGCTTGAAGACAAAAAAGCTGTACCAGATTGGTCATAGGAACATCATCTCCATTAAACAGGTTAAAAAGGACATTAAACAGGTCAGTGTGTGTAGTGACAATGGGAGGGGTGGGTCACTAAAGCTTTAATGTACAGATGAGCCCAGTAGGAAGGGAGGAACAAAGCATTCCTCTTCTCCTCTCAAACATCTGATGGAAAGTGAACTCCTGATGAAGTGGGTGCTTCCCTGAACATCAGACCCTGTGTCACCAGCATACCAGATGCAGACACTTCCTTTGAGCAGCTGGATCTCAAATTACCTTTAGGCTCTTCAAAATACCAGAGGAGGACATCAAAACAAATGTTGCTCCATCTTGAGCTTTGAACATCATTACAATGCTTTTCTTAAGCTGACGCCGACCAAATCATGCCTTAACCACACCTGAGAAGTGTCCTGCATTTGTGATTTTCTGTAGATGCTGCATTCCAAATTTGACTTCTGAGACAAAGTGGATTTAGAAAATTAGCCAATTTTGGAAGCGGGAAAGTGAGTGTGTTTCTTGGTACCATCACACAGGTATCAATCACATGAATGTCATGTTGTTGTCCCAAGTTTATTTTATTTTATTTTTTTAAATGTTCTTTCCAGATTGTTGATAATCAACAAGCTCGACACAGTAAGTTGTGCTGGACCAAACAAATTTTACATCCCATCCATCAGATATGAGAGAGAAAGTTTGGTACTAAGTTGATGATATAAAACCCATTATCCCAGAGCTACAAACCTGCCACATCCTCAGCTTGACATTGCTGTGTGTCACCTGAGATCTGGGCAATGTACAATAAACAAACATAGCAGGGGGCATTGGGGTGGTGAGGACTAGACTGTGATGGTTGCAGTGGCCATGTGTACCCTATGGAGGGCCATCTAATCCCCTGGACCGCAGTTACTGTAACTGATTTTCTATACAAGATACAACCAGTCAACATTAATCAGAAAAATAGTACCTATATGCACTACCAGTCAAAAAAAAAAAATAAATAAATAAAATTATACTGACTCCAAGCTTTTGAACTGAATAGTGTATTATGTTGCAAAAGGTTTTTTGTTTTTTTTTTTCAGATAAATGCTGATCTTTGGATCTTTCTATTCATCAAAGATTCCTGAAAAAAAATGGATAAAAAAAAAATAATTACATTTTTTTTTTTAAATCTAGATTTCTGAAGGATCATGTGACACTGAAGACTGGAGAAATGATGCTGAAAATTCAGCTTTGCATCACAGGAATACA
>NW_015540852.1:86471-87887 GCF_001515605.1 Sinocyclocheilus anshuiensis | reverse complement strand
TTTTTTTTTTTTTTTTTTCATGGTATTTGTCACTTCAGACACCCAGATATTCCTCACTGTGGAGAAAACTGGCTATATTTATGTAAATAATGATAAATGATTTGCAGTCCTGGAAAAATAACATAACAGTTTTTCAGTACACAAAGTAAAATAACTGAATTTGTCAGCCAGTGATCTGCATGCATTTTCATGTCAGTCTAAAGACAGATCTAATGCGTCACCCTAACTAAACATATCCTCAACAACCAATATGGACTCCTCTTTGGACAACCTAACTACAATAGTTGGCGTCTGTTTAGTTTGACCAAAGGATCATGAGAATAAACAGTCATAACAGAGAGTGTAAGACTCTTGAGTGAGTGAGTTAACTTTCCTGATGAAAGATTTATAGCTTGCTAGTGATGTTCCTGCTGGGTGATGGGAATTTTGCCAAGCAGGACGCTATTCCTAATCATTCGCTGCCCCTAAAATCAGAGGGAAATGATGGTTTGAGACCAAGAAACCAATGAACAGAATTCAAATATGTAATTGAATGATAGGAATGTTGTTCCACAACCAAATAGGATGGGGATTCAGGCACATTACCTACTTAGCAAAAGCATTGTGCCATGTGATCTTTGTAAGAAGTGGCATTAAAAGACAGATTTAAATTGTAGCGTGAGCCCACCTGGAGCTGTAACATGTCTGCGAGGAAACTACACCTACCACAGGAAGACTGGAGCGTAACCTTCTGCCTGTGCTGCACATGTCTCTGACCGAGAGTATGCAAAAACACAACTGTTTAGATGTGACCAAAAGTACCTAAGCCATACAGTAGAGGTAAGTTCAAGATAAGAAACTACACATCACCAAGATGTGGAGTCTGAATCTGAGCACATCTACAAGGCCAACATTAGGTTTGTTAGGTCAGTAAATGCAGTGCATAATGTTTAATGTTCATCATGTGTCCTTGAAGTGGCCAATCAAATAGAGCTAACACAAAATACTTGGTTACATAATTCTATTGTTCTGAGACTCTTCTTCAGAAAACATCTCATGTCATCAAACTCTCACTCCTAGCCATGTACGGCATTTCATGCTCAGATAGGAAACCCTTCCTGCACGCAACCAGTGATTTCCTGCAGCTACAAGACCTTGACAGCAAGTCTCATCTCTGATGGTCACAATCACAAATTCAACAGACACTGAATTTGTCATTGTGTGAATTAAATTACTGTTGTCTTACAGCATGAAATGTCTGAATATGGTATTATTTGCAATAGTATACACACAATGATAAAGTGTATTATTGTTTTACTTGATATATTGTAAATATTTTGTAAAATGAACTGAAATGCCAAGAATGGAGCCTGCAGAAATCATTTCTGAAAGACACAGCATCCGGTGTCAGGAAAACACTGCTGTCTGACCTCCCGT
>NW_015540852.1:80983-86400 GCF_001515605.1 Sinocyclocheilus anshuiensis | reverse complement strand
ACTGTATTTCTGTACAAAATAATTTAATAGAAACATTGTTCAATTATAAATTGAAAGAAAAAACAAACAGGTGTCAGTATCAATCCTGCAGAATACGTTAATCAACATGCGTGTGTGTGTGTGTGTGTGTGCATACTCACACACACACACACACACACACACACAAAAACATACACACATGGATTTTGTTTTAATTTGTGAAGAAACAATATTACATGAACAGTTTAATGATGTCTTTTGGTGCAGTCCACGACTACAGACATATTGAGTGTCGGCGAGATTTGGCAGTCTGTGGAGAAGTTTCCATCAATACTCTGACACCGGTGAGCCAAACAGAATACTTCCAATAACAGCCATTTCAATCCATGGTTGGAGGGGGGAGTAGAAAAAAAGAAAAAGAAAGAAAAAAGAAGAAAAAAGAAAAAAAAAAACCTTGGTGCTGAGCCCTTAAACTCTCAAGCGGAGTTAATGTCATTCTTCACGAGACATGGTTGAGACACCATGAGAAACCAAATAAACTGATGTAAATTTAGAGGAAGGAAGCAAGCCACCTTAAAAACAGTCACAGTCCGTCAACAACTGTGACGCAACGTTAAAGAAAAATAAAAATCAAATTAAAAAAGTTAGTGTACAAATGGGAACACGCAAATCAAAAACAACAGGAAGCAACAGGCATCGTCAACATATTCATACTTACGTACATGATGATAAAAGAGGCCCACATACTGGATTATGGGTAGCTCATTGTGTCCTCACTGGATTTCTGCTCGTAATACTGACTCGGGTCTAAGCTAAGATGCGTGTCTGCGTGTCTGTGGAGGTTTAATGGAAGCATGTACTCTTGTTCTGGGAATGTGCTGCTCGTGTCACTCGGCTTGGCTCGGCTCTAACCCTAGCGGCTCATTTAGACTCACTCCCACCTCTTGGCACTTGTCAATTATTTTTTTCAGTGTGTCAGTTTTACCTCCTTCAGCAGCCTCAAAGAGCAAACACTAGAAAGGGAAAGAGAAAAGGACTGGTGAGGACAGCGTCCAAAGCGAAAGACACTGGAGTGAATATTTGAGGTAAAGAGGCTGTTTACATCTTTCCAGAGAGCAGCAGACAGAGGCAGTTTCTGGAGCGCCTGCTGATACAGCCGCTGGACCTGCAAATGTGCGAATAAAAGCACAAACACACCAGAGTGGGAACACACAGTCAGTTCAGTCGGACACACGCAAATCTTCACAGCCGCAAACATTCAGACTCCTCCTCAAACACACAAAAGCACACTCATTGGTCTTCATCAGAGGTATGCCATCTAAACTCTTACATATTCGTGCACTGAGCATACCCTGCAGAAAAAAACAACAGATTCGACAGAATGAAAGCAGAAAAACTTGAGACATCGGCCACTGTGAAAGTCATGACCTGACCTCTGACCTCTCACTCACCTCTGCTCTTTGCCTTTGCTCCTTCTCAACAGCAATAGCTCTGGCAAGAAATATATCGACAGAGGGTGTCAAACACTTCACCTCATTTCTGCTTCCAAATCAATGGACATCACATTCACCATCCACTACAAAACTGAAGATGCGTGTCAAAAGAACGGCATGCAAATGTATTTGAACCCCCAGGGTAAGTTCAACAGGAAGAACTGCACGTCTTTGCGTCTTGCACGTTTGCACATCTGGACAGTAAAATCTTTCATGTTCTGGATAAGACCGAATTTTAGACGCAGAATGCCTCATCTTCATCAAAACAAGCTACGCAAAAGAAGTGGAGAGCTACACCATAAGAGCTTTAGAATATCATCTCATTCGGACACACGGAAACAGATTAGCTTGATATATTTGGAGCTCATGAACTTACATTTTCCAGATGGCCAGACAGGTTGGGACGCTACAGCACAACATTCTGCTTTGCAATTTAAAATGTTCAACATTGCCATCCTGCCATTCTTGCTGCAGCAACCTACACAACGACAAATGAGACTAAACTCGAGGACATTAAAGTGTCTTTAGAAGCTGTGACTGTATCCAGTGCCACCTACTAAAGAAGTTAAAGAATCACATATTTCCCCATTATAGAGAAGCCAGGAAACGATTACAATTATGCACGAGAAATATTTACACTGTATAGAGTAACAAAAAGACAAACTGTGGCAAATCGCAGGGAAATACTGGTGCTCTTCATGAGCTTAATTTAGCATCAGAATAAATCCAAGCAAGTCTCCTGTTTACCTTATGGCCAGTTCAGTATTGGTTGGCATGATATGCTGAAGTCTTTCCAGGATAAGGGAATGTTGGGATTGAGGGAAACAACCCAAATAGAAGGATATGACCTGCAATGCACACAGCACAAAATGCAAACACACTACATCTACACGGTCCATAAGCTTTACATGCAATCATCAGGGTGCAAGCTGAAAGTATGAGCTGAAAAAGATGAAGGACTGCTTTAAGGCTTCATCATGACATACCTTGTTATGGAAGCTGAAGCAGCTCCAGTATTGTGAGGAGCTGAAGGGCAGGGTGAGTCTGCTCGGCACAGTCTCCAGACAGCGGTGCACCAGACTTGTAAACATCTTCAGCTCGCGAACACTCGGCTGCGGCGCCAACATCTTACTGCTGGCGAAGGACAGATAGCTGGGGAAAAGAGACTAACTGTTAAGAGAGAAAACACCACGACTATCTGCACCCAGCGAGGATGACACACAGATTAACATGATATCTACTCGATGATTTAATGCTGTGGTAATAAACACATAACAACTGATAAGTTAGGTTTCACAACTGTACACTTTACTTACTCTAGCCAGAGGGTGTGAATTAACTCCAGCTTTGTAATCATTCCCAAAGCTTTCTCAAACGCATCAATGGCCTCTCTCACAACGCCGTAGGTAGACTGCCAGAAACTGTGTTAAAGTCAAGAATGAGGGTTAGAGCAGGATGGGAGTGGAGAGCAGAGCAAGACAGACAGACAGACAGACAGACAGACAGGCAGGCAGAGACAGACAGAGACAGACAGACAGGCAGAGAGACAGATGAACAGACAGACAGATGAACAGACAGACGCACCAGTGCAGGAGATGCAGGTACGGCAGCTGAGCTCTGATCTCGTCCTGAAGATCATCTTTGAGAGCTGGAACTCTCAGCAAGTCTTGTGTAGGAACACCAAGAATATGGCTGAAATCATAAACATCAGATCTTACAACACTAATACTGCTAACAGAAGAGCAAGTATGAGTGAAATATACTTGGTGCACATGCCATAACACAGGAACAGAATGATCTGTCATGGAAAAACAATAAATCCTATGTACAGAACTGGATTTTCCACAATTTTCTAAACTATTTTAGAGCCTGAGAAAAACCAGAAGAATTTAAATTTAACTGATTTCTTTTCCAAATTGCACTGACTGCTATATACGTGACTGCAATGTTTCAGGAGTTTAGGACACATGCTTATACACGATAACGGTTTTATTTCCTATTTGGGTTTATGTATATTCTTTATTTCTTAAGATTAACCTTTTTTTCCCTAGACATTGTTAGATGCCAGTGTTTCCAGTCATAGCTATGCAAAGATTCGATTTCAAAAATAGTATCATTGCTATTTCTTATTATGATTTTAAATCTGTATTTAACCTCAGAACGATCTCGGAGTAAAAAGAGGTGGTAAAGTCTGGTTTTGTGGTGGCTGTGCTTTAAAATGAAATTATTATAATCCTAATTCAAGTGATGATGGATTTTGAAAGTCTGACAGTAATCAGAGGTGAGTACTACCGTTTGCCAAATAATTAACAGTTGAAAACAGTCGTTAGTAAAGTAAAAAAGTAAAGTAGAATTTAGAAAAGTAATCAAATGTAATCAGTTACATTACTTTAATAAAGTAACTGCTATAGTTACACTGCTACATTTCCAAAATAACCTTCCCAACACTGCAGGCATCTTCTGTTTATGCGATCATTACTGTGGTGTCAGTGAGGACGTTACCGTAACACATCCAGCGACTTCAGCTGATCTTGCACAGATTCACAGAAAGAGTGCATGAACTTGTCAAAGAGCTCTTCCATAACACTGACGCTCCCCTGCGCAACAGAAAAAAACTCACAGAAATGAGCATCATGCCATCTTCACTAAGGTTTGAATTTTGAGATGATGCTGTAGTCTCACCTGAGCGAGCAAACACTTGCAGAGCTGGTGGAAAACGCGAGCGCTGCTGGCACTGAGAGAATGAGCACGTCTCCACAGCTCTTCAGCTTTCTCGGTGTCCCCTGAGGACAGGTGCAGCTCACCGGTGACCTCCAGCAGAGGGCAGTAGAGCGGACACACCGCCAGCAGACGCTCACACAGCGCAAGAGCTTCTTGACATCTGAAACAATGCCACTCATGTCAGTAAATGCACAGCACTTCAGAAAGGCTCATCATGGGGAGATGGGAGTCCCTGTACCTGTCTAGTGTCCTGTACAGATGAATGAGGTTTGAGTGCAGAGGGAAACAGGACTGAATCTGCTCACTGGAACACAAACGCTCATCCGTGCAGCCACACACAGCATCTAGAGGAAACAGACAGATCATGCTTGAGCTTTTCATTTTGCGTAGGTGCTGTAACACTGATGTCACACTAGTACACTGTGAATAATCTCATTTTTTGCTTTGAGCCCAAATTCTAAATGGGTTGCACTGGATTATAGGAAAATGACCACATGGTATTTAATAGCGAAGACTGTTTAGTTGGACGTTTCTGTATTGTGTATTGGTGATTGGAGGCGCTTCACCTCTGAACAGGCTGACGATGATGTCAGCGGGTATACGGAGCTCTTGGGCCGTTCTCCAGGGAATGAGGAAGGGATCTGTGCACGTGATTCTGGAGGGGTTGGAGCTGGCAGGGTCGTACAAACACGCCGGCAGACGTCTGAATTCAGTCAGGTGGATATAAGACAGCCACATCAGACAACGGTCGGCCACAGTCAGATGATCCGCAACGCTCGAATCAGAGCCCGAATGCAGCGCACTCTACAGGAACACCAACATATACTTACAACAACACTGAAACAAGGCAAATAATGCAAGTAACTCGACACTATTGGAAAAGACTAAAGAACTGCATGAAACGTCTAGACCAGTGATGGGCAAACTTGGCTCTTCCAGGCCACTTTCCTGCAGAGATTTGGTCCAACCCTGATAAAACTCACCTGCCTATAGCTTTCTAGTAGTCTTGAAGACAATGATTAGCTGGTTCAGGTGTGTTTGATTAGAGTTGGGGCTAAACTCTGAAGGAAAGTGACCTGGAAGGGCCAAGTTTGCCCACCCCTGGTTAGGGTTGGGTATCGATTGTTTTTTTTACGATACCAGTGCCAAATCAATACTTTTAAAACGGTACCGGTGCCTAAACGGTGCCTACTTTAAAAAAAAGAGCCACACAAAAAAAAAAAA
>NW_015540852.1:55559-80667 GCF_001515605.1 Sinocyclocheilus anshuiensis | reverse complement strand
ATTTTCACTGGAGGAAACAGCTGTGGTGTGAGGAGGGGTGAACGCAGCGAAAACTTTACAGTAGATGGGAAACCGATTGCTCCCTCGGCCTTTTGTAAACTGTATTTATGACAAAGAACTGCACAGATACAGATAAACACTCACCTTGTGTCCTCTGTTTCTGTTCGAGTCCGCTCGCGCTGCGCCGCCGCGGTCTGTGGATTGAAGAGCGCGCTGCAAGACGGGGGGGAGGCAAAGTCTGCCGCCGTTTTCATATTAAATTTAAAGAGGACTGACTCTGAGGAGATCATGAATGTGTGTACATTTTATGGAGCTAATCGCTATAGCCCCGCTAAAAATGGCCTAGCGACGCCCATGCTTCTTACATCCATTTCAGAGAACCAGGACAAATATCTCAATCGATTGCTCAGGCATTTAAGTGGCACCGAAATGAGGCACCGAAATCTGCATTCTGATGCGGTTCTAGTACATACCGGTTACATAGGTATATTGGCACCGGGTTTCGTTACCCAACCCTACCCCCGGTCTAGACTCTAGCGGATATCCATCATCAGATCAGTGTAATTTTAGTAACATTTATATACTTTTATATTATTTATTAATATTTTGAATTGCTTTTATTTTTATATTTTTAGTTTATTTTCTTTTGTTCATTTTTAATACGCCTATATGGGTTTCATATTTTAATTGTTTTAGCTTCAATAATTTTAGTACTTTAAAAGAAAAACTAAATGAAAATGAGAAATGTTGCCTTAGCAACTAACTGAAATGTGTGTTCATTAGGTTTTCAGTTTTCAATAAGTTTGATAATGTTTTTTGCTGTTGATTTACTCATCCTCAGGTCATAATGAACCCTATTCGCAAGGAATTAGTATGATCTGGGGACCTCGTGTGATTTAGAAATTACCCCCCACATCTGAGTTTCGTGTGGCGCATTCGCACGGGATAAGCGAAGCCTGTGATTTTACTCAAACTTACTGACTTATCTCCCGGATCTGAATGTGCCATGCTGCTATACATGTCATACATCTAATCATTCTTTTTGTTTTCGCTCTTCTGATGGTTTTCAGCTTTCTCTTTTTGCAAATTGTGTTCGGTATCGGTGTATAGTGACAGGGGCGGTTCTTAACCATTTTTAAGTGGGCTTCAGCCCCCCTAAAACTATCTGAACGATTGGGCCAGTGCTGCTTCCTCAAAGTTTATCATTCCCATGTGTTTTAAGGCTTGTCAGTTTAAACGTTTAAGTGATTTTAAGCTATTCAAGCACAAGTCAGAGATCGTCTCCGTGCGTGCACACAAGGAAGCAGTCTCTCAGACAGCAAGCAAATACCAAATTGAGTTATTTTTCAGGTCTTGAGAAAATTGGCGCAACATTATCTCTGAATGGCTGTCTTGATGAGTATCGACGTAAAAACAGATGGTTACGTCTTAAGTGAACATAAATAGTTAAGAAAATATCGGATGTGCATTAACGGACCCGTACATTTTTTTTAGGCTATGTTAATAATATTAATCAAACAATAAAAGAAAAAGAGAGAATCACTCGCTGCTCTTAACTAAGTAACTGTAGCTTTAATGGATATTTGTGTATATTTACTTAATACAATTTAGGTAATTTGTTATATCTAATGGTCTGTCTGAGGGCTCAGCCCGCCTGTGGATGAAGTCCTAGAACCGCCCCTGTATAGCGATATGACCCAGCACCCAAAATACTATCAAACACTCCAACGCAGCTCCATTCTTCATGAAAGATGGATAAAAAGGCGCACAGAAAACAAAAACCTCGAAAAATGATATACGACCCGCCAAATGCAGGCCAAATCACAGAGATGCCGATTCGCACGGGACTAATATTATCACAGGACCTCGGTGTTTGGCGAAATATGGTAGGTCATTTGCGGGGGAATTTTTACTTTACAAATTACAGACATGGTCGATTCGCATGGGATTAAGATCACAGACAACCTCCGCAATTATTACAAATGACTGGAGGTCACCAGGTAATACTAATCCCGTGCGAATAGGGCTCAAGATGTAGGTGACTTTCTTCCTTCAGTAAAACTGTAAAGAATATTTTTAGATGAAACCGTGGTTCTTTTTGATTCATAAAATACAAATCAGCAGCTGCCCATTGTTGAGAATGAGGCTCTGGATTACAAGTAATCACGTTGTAAATAATGTTCAGTCTCTTTCAAAGACTGATTGTTTCACTTTTTTTTTTATGAATCACCAGTGACCATGGTTTCAGCTAAAAATCTTCTTTTCTGTTCTAATGAAGAAATAAAGTCACCTACATTAACAGCAAATTTTCATTTGTGGGTGAACTATCCCTTTAATTTGATTTAAATGAGATTTTATTTTTAAATCAAATTTTTATATTTTACCTCCGTTTTATTTCAATTTTATTTTTTAGTTTTTCCTTTTATTTTTAGTAGTTTTAACGAAAACTGGATCAGATATAAATCAGAACATCTGTAAATGAGCATTTTTTGTGATTAGTAAAAATCACATTTCACAAAAGATAAAGTGAAAACAGCATATTTTTAAAGTACTAAAAACTATAAAGCAGTGGACTATCCAAAACAAAAAGTCCAGTTTTGACTGAAACGGTGTTCATCTGCTAGTGTAATATGTATATGTAGATTAGACTGGTACCTTGAGTATGCTGAGAGCGTTGTGCTGACGGCCTGTGAACACACTGAGCTGAACTCTGAACAGCACTGACTCCAGCAGCTGAAACGACTGCACATCCGACCGGACGTCATGTGACGCCTCCAGCAGGTGTGAAACCAGACGCCCACACACATAATCCTTCCCCTCGAAACCGCTCTCAACGCTCATGCACTGAAAGACAGACACAGACCACAGCTCTTCAGCTGCTCAGACGCGTGGCGCTTAAACATGCCACTGTCTTTCCACTCACAGTCCACCAGACGTCATAGTGCGGCGCGTGCTCCACGGCCATCTCACACATCTCCTGAACCTCTTCTCTGCTGCCGCGCCGCGAGAACAGCGTCAGATAGTGACACCACACCTCAGTGTCCTCGCGGTTGTCCTCCAGTGCACGGGACAGCGTGTTCAGCGCCGCGTCCAGACACTCTGCCACAGAGCTGCACACACAGAAGAGAGCGATGCTGCTGCTTACTGAAGCCAAATACAGTGCTACGTGCTGTCTTTCTCTGTTGCTGAAAGGTTAATTAATTTGTTTGTCTTTTCTCGTCTAGTCTATTGTAACGCCCTTCTTATTGGAGTCTCAAAATCTTGTATTAACAAACTTCAACATTTACAAAATTCAGCAGCCAGAACTCTTTCAGGGGCCAGGGCTGTTGATCATATAACTCCGGTTTTGGAATTGTTGCATTGGCTCCTGGTTAGATTCCGTATTGATTTTAAAGTTCTCATGTTAACAGACAAGGCACTGCGTGGTCTGGCTCCTCAGTACTTGGCTGAGTTTTAATTCCCTATACACCTAGTGGTAATTTGCGATCTTCTCAGAGTGGTCTTTTAGTCGTTCTTAAAACATGGCTGCGTTCTGGGGGTGATCGGGCAGTTTCATATTTTGCCCCCAAATTGTGGATTCTCTCCCGGCTGACATCAGGGAAGCAACTTCGTTAGGCATTTTTAAATCTCGTCTTAAAACTTTTTATTTTTGTCTTGCTTTTAACTGATTGTTATTCTGTATTTTTGTGTATTACTTTGGATTGTTGTGTTTGCTTGTGTTGTAAAGCGCTTTGAGAAAATACTCTTTTAAAGGCGCTATACTAAATAAAATGTATTATTATTATTATTATTACTACACACACACACACCTGCTGCATTCAACGGAACTGCCACGGAAACAAAGAAACAATGACAGAAATATATCTGTGGCCTCACTTTTGCACAATAAGAATATGAACTAAATGTATTTTATCGTTGTCATTTTAAGGCAGGTCAGAACTAGAACTACAGCGAAATAAAAGAGAAGTCGCGATGAGGCTTTGAGTGATTATCAAATCACAGAAGCTGTATTTAATGAAGTAAATCTGTGCGCTCCAGAGTGAAGCACGGCACTGGTTTTCACATGCATGCAGCTCATGATCTGCTGTGTGATCTGTATCTGGATGCACATTGAAAAGACGAGTGGGAATGTTATCCGATCGGTGTGTCCTGGTCCAGAGGTAGTCGAGGATGCATTGTGATTGGATCTCAGTATACTGTAAGCGCAATCTAGCCAGGTCATCGTCATATAAATCCCCATCCACTCCTCTCTGATGACCGTCAGGAAATAATGCACGGATGCAGCTTTGACAAGAAATCAAACTTATGTGAGTTTGACAATAAACCTCAATATTTCCGACTGTTTATTTAGACGACTTACATGATAGCATTATGTGAACGAGGCGACTGTCAGTGCTGCTGGTGTAAATCACAGTCACGAGATCTACACGACGAGCTGCAATCTAGCTCAACTTATAGCCAGAGGAATAATCTGAATACACTTTAATGTTTATACTGTTTCAGCATGTTCATTATAAATAATCGCCCATCTTCTCGTAATATGACAACATTTTTCTTCATTTTATTATACAGATTAACGTTGAGAATTAAACTTTGTAGGTTTAGATTAAGTAGCCTATTTGTACATGAACAATCCTGTGCTGTATGGCCACTGCCACTGATTCAGGCTGAAGAGAAGGTTGTTTTATGCTACTAGACTATTTGCAGCTTCCACCTTGAACGTGTGTAAGATAATGCTTCGTTATTTATACATCATAACGTTAATATTACGACTTCTAGGCTATCTGCCCATGAGTGTGTCTGCGCGGCTCTGAATGAACTCCTTAAACTCCTCCTGAAGAAACGGCAACTAAACTCTAAAAATTCACAGCGTTTTATTATAATAGTGTTCTCATTATAATTATGTATATGACAGTCCCAGTCATAGTTATTAATATTCTGCATTGTTGTTTGTCCTGCTCGCGCTGCGCTGAGATAATCACCGTAGTACTACAATGAAGCGCTTTACTGCAGCGCAACTCAACCAAATGCATCTTATACGAGATAAATAATATATACACAATATATATAAACCAGCTGAAATGTTTTGAAATCCCTTGTACCCTACCTGATCGAAAAAATCCAGTCTTTCACTCTGCCTGTGTCAATTTGAGTCTTGCTAAAGATTTTTGATCTTTGATAAAGATCTTGATAAAGTCACGGATTATGGAAAGTGAAACTTAAATCTATAGGGGTGGTGTTTTATGTGAAATCAGACATGAGCACCCCCATATAGGCAAAATGGCATGATCATAACACCCCGCGAATATTCGACTGTGAGACTGGTAGTCGAATCAGGCTCCTCCTATCGAAGCATCGAATCATCAACGATTCGGGGTCACCCCTACTCCAGACCTGACTTAAATATTGTGCAGGAAACAGAAGTCTTATCAGTTATTCAGATACAGAAGCCACTTGCACACTGTGCCCAGACTGGCTCGACTGGATCACAAAGAGCACATGTTAATGTCAAGCGTAAATGCAGCCAGTGTCTCAGAGTGGATCACTTTGTCAGGAAATGCAGAGCCTGCGTTTGGGTGGAGCAGGAAGTGCGGTGAGCTGCTTATAATGTGCATTTGAGAACATAGCATGGCCACCAGCGCCAACCACTTTACCAGATATCTGAAGCATTTAAAACCGGCTGCCAGCAGAGATTTACTTTGCGGTTTACAAACCCAAAGAAAAGCTCAACCGTTTAACAATTACATTCCAACCAAAATATTAGTCTTGTAATTTTACAGATGCACTATAAACTTATTTTTAAGAGTTTTGTTTTACAGTTCAATAGTATTATTACAATATATTTCTTATTTTGTTTCATATTTGTATTAAATAATAATTTTTTAATTTTTATAACACATTAATGCAGTCCATTTGGAAAGATGTTTGTCTTTATGTTCCTGAAAGAGGTTTAAGTTGGTTCTTGTAAAAAGTATTTCTGTGTGTTTTCCCCAAATCGAAATAAAATAAAACACTGCCACAAATTTTATTTCCCGAAATCGTGCAGCCCTACTGAGAACAACAGTGTAAACTGGAAAGTGGACAAAGCTAATCAAAAAGACAAATACTATAAAAAATAAAATAAGTATAAATCTCAGTTTCGAAAAATTGACCCTTATGACTGGTTTTGTGGTCCAGGGTCACATATATAAAATTGAGTATTAATATAAGTATTATAGAGAGAGAGTATTAGTGAGTTTAATGCATTCGTCTCATTTTTTTAAAGGGATAATTCCACTGATCTGTGTGATATTGACTCACGTGTCTTTCTGGTTGAGGTATTTGAAGGCCAGTTTGATCCACAGCTGCACGTCGCTGGGACTCTCCAGCACACTGGTCTCCAGGTTACTGATGTCATCCGTCTCGCTGTCGAAGTATCTCTTATCGTCCTGCGTGACACACACATCAGCCGATGACCAGCGCTCCTGGACGCGCCCGTCTGTCACACAGGAGAGATATTAATACTACTGATCTACAGTATAAGGGGTGCTGTGATGTCATGATACGGTGTAAGGCGACTGACTGTGACAGACGGGGACAGTCACGTCCACAGGGTTGAGGTCTTCATCTTCCGGAACGTGCGTTTTCACTTTCTGAGCTTCCGGTCTCCATTTCCTCTGGGATTTATTCGTGGTGAAGGGAGGAACTGACAGAAAGGATGGACGGTCAGCTGCGGCGCAAACTTAACTCATCAAATACAGACGTGACACGAGCACTCACTGTGTCTCAATCTCTCGTTGACTTTGCTCACGAGCAGAACAGCCTTCTGGTCCGTCCCCATCCGGTCCTTATTGGGCCCAAACAGTTTCTTCATATATTTCTCTGTGAACAGGAGAGTCAAGGCTCATGATGTAGTGTTTTACTGATCATGCAGAGTCGTCCTGTGACGTGACGTTACCTGTGGCACTGCTGATGTCACCGGTGCTGCTGGTGTCCGCGCAGCCAATCAGAGGCAGGCTGTAGGACAGGACGTCCTGAAACAGCTGGCTCTCTGTGAGGCTGCAGTCCCTCATGTGCTGCCTGAAACACACAGATCGCTTCAGCCAAAGAGTAAACACACAGTAAAACCTCAAACAGCGGTGGTGTCCGCCCACACATACCATGTGCAATCGTCATCGTTACACGTGCCGGTCAGATCGAAGCGACAGAAGCGCTTCTTTGGCTCGATGGTGTTGCTGAAGGTGACGGAGCGGAGGGAAAGCTTCTCTTTGGTCCGGTAATACGGGCTGAACCTGAACATGTGCGGGATTGAACTGTGAGAACACAGCAAGCAGACTGAGAGCGCTAAAACACTATTAACACGTGTAATGCTCAAAGTATACTTCAGCTTTAACATGAACTTTAGCATATGCCTTTCAAAATATCCTGCAATGGATAGTGTGTGAGAACACTGGCACTCTAGACGATTTCATTCAAAAACCATAACCTCTAGAGAGAAGCATTGTGCTAAACATATGCACTATTACATATTTACTGTATTTTTAATTAAACGGTTGGCTTTATTACTTACTGTGTTTGAATAAATCTGTCATGAAAACAAGTTATTACAGCCACTGTTTAAGTGTTTGTATTTCAGCAAGGAATTAGAGTAGAAACAAAAGATGTCATAACCTTATGTACAATTCAATGTTTGTACAACTTGTTGATTGTTAAACAAACATCATTACGTGAAATGTATTTTGGGCTTCAGTTTTCAGCTAAATGAAACCTTCAATGTTGATTTCAGTAAACACTAAAAAAATAAAATAAATAGATATGTGACCCTGGACCACAAAACCAGTCATATGGGTCAATTTTATGAAACTGAATAAATAAGCTTTCCACTGATGTATGGTTTGTTAGGATAGGACAATATTTGGCTGAGATACAACTATTTGAAAATCTGGAATCTGAGGGTGCAAAAAAATCAAAATATTGAGAAAATCTCCTTTAAAGTTGTCCAAATGAAGTTCTTAGCAATGCATATTACTAATCAAAAATTAAGTTGATATATTTACAGTAGGATATTTACTAAATATCTTCATGGAACATGATCTTTACTTAATATCCTAATGATTTTTGGCATAAAAGAAAAATTTTGACTTTTGACCCATACAATGTATTGTTGGCTATTGCTACAAATATACCCCAGCGACTTAAGACGTGGTCCAGGGTCACATATATAGATAGACAGAATTTGGTGCATGACTAGTAAAAACTGAAGAATACTCTGGGCTTATACTGGGCCAGACCTGTATGATTTGAAGACTAGTAAAGGACTGTGATACGGTCCAAACGGTTCTGGTTTTGGCTCCGCTCGGCTCTGATGAGCTGCCATTGGATCAAAGTCCACCTGCACGACCTGCACGAGACACACAATGAAAGAGAAGGAAACACTTTGATGCTGATGCCACAGAGAGCACTATCTTGAGGAGCGTACCTTCCCGGGAGCCCAGCTGAGCGAGCGCATCTCCTCCTGCAGGAGCTCAGGGAGCCCGGCACACAGCTGGTACCGCTGCCGCAGATCCTCCACGTTCAGCCCCAGCAGCAGCTCTGGCAGACCGGCTGTGCTGCAGGACGCTTTGGCCTGTTTGAGGGGCATGGGTGAAGCAGCGGGCGTCTCCAGATGGCACAGCTTGGGTTTGGTGAAGGAGCCGGACTCTCGGAACGACCGCCGACGGTTACGGGGCGTCACTGAGGCGGGAGTCTGCTGCTGCTGCTCGTCCTCCTCGGCCTCCACGTCCTCGCTGGACAGTGCCAGCTTGTCCTGGGTCAGGTCATGAAGCGAGGGCTGCGGGAACGGGTAGAGTGTGCTGGGCATCTGTGGGGCGGCGGGCCGCGGCTCGGCTTGCCGTAACGCCTGGGCCTCTTTGAGCTTCTGAATCTTGAGGGCGTATTCTGACTCCAGCTGCTGCAGGCGCTTCTTCTGCGCGATGAGCTCTGCGTAATGCACATCGGAGCGATCCACACGCCGCACCTTCACCGGCTGCGAAGAGTAACACATCAGTTCCACCGTTAGAGAACGACACTCGCTCACTCACTCACTCATCTGTGCAGCTCTTACGGAGTAGATGGCGGCAGATGCATTGCGTTTGAGCACGGCAGGAGCTGCAGCGGCCTGCGCCTGAACCAGATCTCTCTCCAGCTTCACCGACTGCTGCTTCTTCACGCTCACACGGTGCTGGACTCTTTGAACCTGCAGGCCAACACACCAGAGGTCACCCAAGAGGCCAAATCCCTCATTGAACGCAAAAAAACAAAAAACAAATCCGTCCCGCTAGCACTGTGAATTTTAGTGAAGACCCATGATTCAGCCCAGCTCACCTGCTCCTGCAGCTTCTTCAGCAACACTCTGTTGGCACTCACAATCTTCTCTGACGCCAGCAGCTGCTCCTTGAGTCGGGTCACCTTCCCCTCGGCTGCTTTCAGAGACTCTTTCTTCTTCATTTCCTGCTGCAGGAGCTGCTTCAGCAGAGCCTCGTCTTTACACAGTTGCATTCTGCACAGGAAGCACACTCATCAGCATGAGTGCTTATCAAATATACTTTACATACATCAACCCAGTTTCATGAAGAGTTTAAGACCAAGTAAAGAAAACTTTAGGAATAAATTAAAGGGATGTCAATATTTTCTCTAAATGTAGAAGTCAAGGGAGCACAATGAGCTGTATTAGCAACACTTCAAAGTCTGAAAATACAACTCCTGATCTCCATTACTTTTTTTTTTTGTTAACAACTGTTTACTGAATTTTTTTCTGGTAATATAAAACAAAAAGAAACTGCAAATTTGAAACCCACCCCAACCCATCCCACCCCTGGTAGACTTCGAAAAATAAAATATAATGTAGACCTTAAAAAAAATAAAATAAATAATAATAATAGTGATAGCAAAAACATAATAATAACTGATCTCCATTACTTTTAAATTCATTTTAGGCAGGACTAGCTAGAATCTGAAAATAACTTCTGATCACGCTGCAAAAAAAGTGATGTACTTCCTTAATATCTTTGTCTTGTTTTCCAGTGCAAATGTCTGAAGATTCTTAAATCAAGCTACATTTACTGGAGAAACAAAATGACAAGTCTTGTTTTCTGTGAAATTGCTCAAAAAAGAGTCTATGATTAAAAACAACAAATATCCACCAATGTTTTTTTAAACCCGCAGGAACCCAGCCAGCTCATGTGTGGACGCTCACTTGTGCTGATTCAGCTTCTCTTGCAGATCTGCTGCTCTTCCCAGGATGTCCAGGTCAGAGTCCGAGCCCGCGGGAGAGGGGACGCCCCCCACAAACTCCAGCCGGCCCGATCTCTGCTTCTCCAGACTGCAGCACATCACAGGAGTGATTAGCAGCGCGGCACGACTTCAGTCATGTGATTCATTCCTCAAATATTTCTCCACATGCCAAACACTGAATCCGGTCACTGAGACTGAAAGTGAATACGTGAGCGAACACACCTGGCCATGTCGTCTCTGAACAGCCGATACTCCATCTTCTTGGCATCAGGAAGTGCTTCTGCACTCTTCACTGGGTTGTTCTCCTTCTCTGAAACTGAATGCTTCGGTTTGGCTGCCTGAGAGCAAAATAACACCAAAAACAGCTGAAAACGTGGCAAAAACTGATCACTCAAATGAGTTGGTTCTGTTTAGTGAATCAAGCACAGGCAGCACACAATGAACTGGAAGACTACACATTTTTTTACTTAACCTATTATTTCTGTCTTTGTTTTCAGGCATGTTAGAATAAATTGAGCTAAACAATGTGTAAAACCTGTATGCCGTCTTTAGAGTATATTCTTAAATCTTGTAGAGACCTGTAACATTATCTCTAGAAAACCGAGACTTTACACTTTCAAAGTGACTCAAAATGACGAAGCAAGTCAAACATTATATTTGAAAAACATTCATTTGATACTCATGATAAGACACTCATTATGTCACGGCAATTCTTATATTACATTATTGTTAAGTGTTGAATTTCCTGTCTACCTCCATGTATCTGCCCATTTTATCGCTCTAGGGAATTGAGTACAATGGCTGGAATATACTAGACAACATTTGAAGTGGATCAAAACCTTTCATCAAAGTTGTCCTAAAACCAAAATGCGCTGTTGTCTTAGGACAACTTTGATTAACTTTTTTGATCCACTTCAAATGTTGACTACTGTACACAACATGACTTCAGCACAGATTTTTGTCTGGTCAAGTTGACACTAGTTGCAGAAAGTCAGAGCCAGTCTGCAGATTTGAGTCGACAGATTCCATAGAAAATCATGTAGTGTATGATGGTCCTGGTCTCTTCCATCCAGTCGGAGAACATCGTACAGTGTATTGCAGCCTGACGTTCACACACGCACCTCTACTGTCCTCCGAGCTTCTTTAATCATGGACTCCAGTCCTCCAAACACACTCTGAGCGGGGCCGCAGCTCTCGTCGTCAGAGTCGCTGTCGTCAGACGCGTTCAGACGCACCACCACACTCTTGTGTCGCGGCAGCTGTAACAAACACAAGGAAAACGCACACATAAAAGCCTTAGTGTTGGCATGTGCGTAATGACTCCAGATTGTGAACCTGCGTCCCTCACCACAAACGGGGCTTTGGGGGCAGGCTGTGCCCGTATGAACTTGAGTGCCCGAGCGTGAGAGATGACAGTGTTGAGACTGACGGCCGTGAGGTTGTTCCTGGTGTTCGGCAGAGCCGTGGGTCTGAGAGCGGGAGAGGGTGGCCCACTGCTGCTGGACGCGTCCTACAGAGACAGAGCAGCTCGTCACACCTGACGCGTACGGTTCAGCAGAAACACCTTACTCTGATGTGCCTTACCTCTGCCTTTACAGCTCGTTTGCTGGCCAAGGACTTGAGCAGCTCTTCTCTCAGCAGCATCTCCTCTTCCTCCTCCTCGTCAGCAAACGGCGGCTTCGGCGGCTGCTCCGCTTCATCGGGGGGCGGCAGCGGAGGCAGAGGAGGAGGAGGAGTCAACCGCACAAGCTCCATCTGCTGCAGGTAGTGCTGCCCCACACCCTGACATATGAGCACAGGATGACATTTCCACTATAGGAATAAAGCACAAGCTTCTGTGTTTGAAAACAGCCGAAGATAGAGGTGACTTATGCAGCAAAGCACACATCTGTCAGTCAGAGTCAGACTGATTAAACTTCACTTTGTCTCATGGGCTGATTAAAACACCTCTGATTGGACAGTGCATTCATTCACTCAACAGATCGTCTGTCTGCGATTGAATATGATACTCGATACAAAAACCTTTTAGTTAACAGATGCAGCAAACACTTTTCACAGTTAATTTCAGCGGCTGCAAACATAAATTGGATTAAAGTACACTGATGCCCTATGATGTTTTTGATGCCCTCTGTACTAAACGTGATTCATTCTTAAAATAAAATAGCTCTCCTGATTCAGTATTTTTAAAGCAATATTATAGAGAGAGGACTTGTATTTTAACAGGAAGCAACGGTTTGGTCGTCAGTTTATGATTGTCACATATTAAGCACCTATCTTTTTCTGGTGATCTCAGCTGGCGTTTCATCTCCACACCATGTGACTGATGTCTGGGTTAAACGTACCTGTCTGAGAGGTGTGGATTCCAGAGGAAACACAGGCAGCGCGTCGTGTGTCGGAGACGTGGCTGCAAACAATCATCGACATTCACGGTTACAGTCAGAAAAGTGAAATTCAGCAGTGCTCCTGACGAGACACGTGTGCGTCACTCGTCTCCTGTACCTGGCGAGTTGGTTTCGCTGTCCGTATCCATAGCCACCTCATCGTAGTTATCGTACTGGTAGAGATTCCCCGATGTGTCCAGACTCTGCTTGACCAGTTTCCTCTGATCAGCATCTGCAGACTGTAAGAAAGCACGTCACATCATAATCAATCAGACTCTGCTGAGCTCCAGACCATCCTATCACTGGACTGGACTGTCTGACCTTGCTGCGGGAGCGATGTCTGGAGCCCACCAGCTTCATGAAGCGGTTGTACTGTTCGTCCTGATTGGACAGGTCTCTGATCTTCCGAATCTCGTCCTCTCTCTTCCTCCTCTCCTCCTCTTCCTCTTGCTTGCTCCTCTGCTCCTCCTGCTGCCTCTGCTGCTGCAGTTTCCAGGTGCGCAGCTGCTGTTTCCTCCAGGCCTGCTTGGCTGCAATCGACAGACACATGCAGTAGTGCGGAGTGACAGATGTGATCGGTGTGTCAGCGTGAGTGTGTGTCTTACTCAGGTGGGCCGGTTTCCTCGCTCTGCTCTTGTCCGGAGCAGGTTTGGCAGGTCTCGCTCTCTCCTGCAGCCTGCACACAGCGTTCCCTCTGTTTCCGCTCATCTTGTTCCTGTCGCACGGAGCCTCGCTCTTGTCCTGAGGCGCTTTAACAGCTTTGGTGATCTTCTCCTTGCTCTCCTTCAGCACCTGCTGCTCCTTCTGCTGCCACCTCCTGCTGGCCGACTGCAGAGCCAGGAGACGCAGCTGCAGCTCCGACAGGTCGTCCTCATCCTCCTTCTACAGGACGAGGGAAGACAAGCACGCAACCTCCTTCAACTGCACTTCTGACCACTCCTCAAGCTCGTTCACTCAACCCTCTTACTACAGGTTCCCTTCGACTTATGTGAAAAATGAGTTTATCTGCACCTATGAACCGACATTTGATGCTGAACTAGCTCATTTATGTTCATCTGCAACCAGATCAAGATCAGTTTGTTCATACTAAAGGTGTATTTTTTATAGAGGGCAGTATGGACAGCAGACGGGGAAAGGTGTGGTGGGGGGGGGGGATGATCTAAAGTTGATCATCATCCCATTTGACATCATTTCTAGCAGGGCTGTTCTGATGTCTTCAGTCTGAAGAAACAATCAATCATTTATTTTGGGACTGTGCTTATTGTAAAGTGTTCTAGGTTGACTTTTCCAATTTTGTTAAAAAATATTTATATCCAAACTTCTGTATAACCCCCAAAATTGTGTTTTTTGGTTACTCTTTGAATCTAGACACTTCTCAATAAATGTACATTTTTAAAGAAAACACCTTCCTTTTTTTGTTTTTAGGAAAGACTTAGTGTATGTAAACTCTTTAAGAAATTCCAATAATTCTATTGCATGTAAAAGCCCTTCATGGTTCATATACGCTAACATAATATGCTTTGGATTAGGCTAATGTATGTAACCCTCATTGTTTTTTGTCTGTATTCTGTCTTTGTATTATTTTCTTTTTCTGCATAATAATAATAATAATAAAAAAGGGCTGTTCTGATACCACTTTTTTTCCCCCCAGAACGTGCACAATGCCAATATCTGTACTTTCAGTGCATTTGTATTTAAGTTTTGGGTAGAGAAATTAAAAGAATATAATTCACATTAGTTAGATTTAAAACATGTTTAGTAAATAAGTGTTTCCTATTGTACTTCTCATGCTTAATTATGTCTACTAAAGTGTACTGTATGAGCATTATCATCATATGATCTTGTTATCATATTCTATCCAACTATTTAACTATAGACTTTTGTGTTTGGGGTCCTATTTTGTACCTTGTGGACGACTGGGGTCTCGTCACTCACTGCAGAGATGTTGAGGTCTGATTCGGACTCCTCATCCTTTACAGCTGATAGAAAATAAAAGATGGGACTGTCGTCATTATAATAATAATAAAGGAGTGTGTTCAAGAGCCTACTCGCTTTCATGCTGGTATCAAGAGCTGTGAAAGTTCACAACATGAAGTGTGAGATCTGTGGTACCGTCATCCTGACTGGCGTCCTTCTCCCCTCCGTCTCCGTCCTGTGCGCTTCTGCTGTTGAGAGCGTCTCGATCGCTGGGTGTCAGCAGCTTCTGTCTGAGCGGCCTGATGTTGAACGCCTGAAACACTTTCTTCTCCTCCTTCACAGCAGAGACGGGCTCCTCGGGCGGCGGGACGGGGTCAGCGGGAGGCTCGTCCTCCTCTTTCAGGGCCATCCGCTCCTCCTTCCGGATGCATTCGAGCTCCAGCTGGATCTGTTTGTACTTCAGCAGCAGATCCTCGAAGCTCTCGTCCATGGTCTCGGCTTTAGGGACGCTGGTCACCACCCTCCGCGTCTGACACCTGCTGCCTGCTTTCTCTGAGAACCAGTGGTTAAGAAGCACTCGGACTGCAGAACACTGCACACGAATCTATGCAAAGTTTTTAAACGGCTGCATTAATAGGATAGAAAATGAATATTCGGTCATCATTTACTCATCCTCATTTTGCTCCAAACCAACGCGTCTTTTTTTTCAGTGGAACACAAGAAAGATCATTTAATTTATTTTTCTCTATACACCGTTTCCCAACCAGTGTACTGCATTTTAAATGATAGAAGGCACTGCCGGTTTGGAGAAGACAACAAAATTAAATAAATAAATAAAGAGTTTCAAATCATTGCACTACAAATAATCCTCATCCGTCACAACATTTTCCTTCATGTTCTACTTCCAGACGTCAGCAGAATACCATAACATTAAAGCAATAAGCCCCGCGAAGCCGTGGTTTACAGTGAAATTTATAACAGCTAAGGGGCGTTGTTAGGTATGACGCGAAGCAGAGTTAGCTGTTATAAATTCTCTGTAAACCACGGCTTCAAGGGGCTTATTGCTTTTATAACACGGTTATTCCATATATGTAGTTAGGTTTCACAGAATAAAACAGAGCAAATAAAGTGTAATGATATTAATAAAAACAGTATTCTTCCACCAAACAATGTAGCTCCTCAGAATCAGTTGTGGTTGCAACAAAATGGTTGCCGAGTAACACACAGAAGTAAACAAAAGGTGTATGTTTGTAGAGTAATTTACAACAGCTTCGAACGCGGCTCAACCAATCAGAATCAAGGACCGGAACTCTCAGTTTTATAATTGGTATTTTAATGTGACATAGAAATAAGAAATAATAAGAAAATCAGGAGAGCTGTTTAGTCACTGCATTTTTCCTTTGCATTATTTTCTCTTTTCCTTTGTCTTCTATATATATCTACTACCACGCATTTGTGGTCTGCTGTCTCGATTTAATATGCAATAAATCCCATTAATAATTCACTGAATGCACTATGAATCTCTCATCTTTCTCCTCAAATCCTCACGCCTCTTTCCAGGTTTGTTTTCACACGGATTCTTTGAAATGTAATTTTCTCCTCTTTTCACTTCTAATCCCTAGCAGTCGTGTTCACTGTAATGTTTCTAAAGCAGGGAAAACTGACTGAAAAAAAATACAAATAACTCACAACGATGAGCTCATTAACGTACACACGGCGGTTAACAGGACAGAGCATATTTACATATCAAAGTCTTCAAAGGGAGAACGCGGCTCAACCAATCAGAATCAAGGACCGGAACTCTCAGTTTTATAATTGGTATTTTAATGTGACATAGAAATAAGAAATAATAAGAAAATCAGGAGAGCTGTTTAGTCACTGCATTTTTCCTTTGCATTATTTTCTCTTTTCCTTTGTCTTCTGCCTTAATAAAAAAAAAAATAAAAAATAAACACACGGCGGTTAACAGGACAGAGCATATTTACATATCAAAGTCTTCAAAGTACAGTAGCACAATCAACTGGATGATTGAACACATCGGGAAGAATGGTGAGAAAAACCAAGTCATGACACTAGTTTTTGTGTGTGTAAGCACACTGCAGCAGTATAAGTGAACTCCAGTAAATATAAAAATAAATGATGTACGTATAAACTATTAAAGTAAATACAGTAGTCAAATGCATTCATCTTCGTATCACGACAGCGCATTATTGTGGTACCAGAGATATCAGACTGTAATATACCATGGTATTCTCACACGGTTTTACCGCGGTTCTGGGTTTTTACTATAGTACTCGTGCAGGTGAGTGTGTCGCGGCTCGGGTAAGTTAAGGATACGTTTCCTGCTCGGCGAGTCGGTTCTGCAGCCGTGATTCTCCGCGAATCGCTCCGTCCAGTCTCGCGTCCAGTCTGACGCTCTGTGTGCGCGATATCTGAAGCGGCCCAGCGCGCCGTGACTGCGCTCCCAGAAGCCGGAGCGCGGCGCTGAGTCGAACGCCTGCCGGAGGCCGGAGGGGAAGGGCGGATGAACAGCTCTCAGCGGCACCGGGGCGCTGTTGTTGAGCATGGGTCCCGGTAAACGCGCTCTCTTGTTCATCATGGGTCGACTGGGGCGGGCGCGTCGCGGAGGCCGCGCGTTCTGCCGCCGCCTCTGCGGCTCGTCGTCGAAGATTTCCCCGTCTTCCAGCTCACCCTCCTCTTTAGGAGACGGACAGCCCGAACTCACCTCCATTACTGACATTTACTGATAACTGGATGCGCTTACTTACAGCTCATGCTGATAATTAGGATTCAATAGCTCGCATCGCTCAAAGAAGCGTCAAACGCTCGACTAAGCAGCTTTCAGTGGAACATCACCACTCTGAGTATCGCGAGATTTCACGCACTTCCCGTCTCAAACCCCTAGATATGATAGGGAAGTTATTTTTGAGGTTTGTTGGGTCAAAGGACAGTACAGCCAGAGTGCACAAAACATCTGTTATGAATCAAACATTACATTCGTTCATTTTCATTATTGCAATGCAAATGAAAATCTTTCCAAAATAAGAGACTTGTACAAACATATAACAGGATCAGTGTTGTTATTAACTAAAAACCTCAACTAGTTTTCGTTATATGAAATAAAATATAAATATTATATGGAAAAAAACAACAACGTAAACTTAAAAAACAAAAACAAATGTTGACTTGACAACTACGTTAAACAAAGCAAGCCTAAATCCAAGTACTCAAATTATTAAAAATCAAAGCCAAATAGAAACATGAAAACTATAAATAAAATATATTAAAAAAATTTAAATAGGCCTGATAAATTAAAATGAAAATATAAAAAAAACGAAATAATAAAAAATATTAATGAATACTAGAACCATATATAAATCATACAAAAATAGCGGTGTTTTAGATGAATAGAGATGGAAAAATCATCCAACTGTATCTGCAGTTCTCTTGGCGGTCACCAGCTGTGCTGTGGCGCTGCTCTCGCGCAGTGACGTCACATCCGCTACTCCTGTTGACACCAGAGCGCTTCCGGTCGTGTAATGCACCGTCGTGTTTTCATGAAATATTTGATCATATCGTATTTGTGCATCTGTAAGTGATATTAATCGAAGAAGACTCTAAATAAGTCCCGCGTGCGGTGAGGCGCTGATGAGTTGACTGACGTGTGTAAATCCTAATCAGATCAGATATTGATGAAGTAGCCTATTGATCAGAGAAGATGATGAAGAGAGCGGCGCGGCACGCGCGGAGGGGCAGAGCGAGCAAACGCGCGAAGACGGACGAACTCGCGCCGGACACCGGTGAGGAGATGGTGCCATCACGCACTCGAAGCTGTAACTTCACAGTGCGCTGCTTTTCTCTCTGACTGCTGTCTGCGGCTCTCTGTGATGACTGCAGGAGAATGTGCTGCTGCTCCGGGGTTTGATTCCCATGCGACACAGTGACCGCTTGAGTGGAGAGTAGCTGGTTTTGGATAAATGTGTGTGAAATGTGCAGCACAGGTAGATTTATTTAACACAGCTTGTCTCCTGGTCCTCTGAGTGAACAGCAAACCTTTGACTGAAGTGTCATTCTGTTTAATTCAGCATGAAGTTACACAAAGCGTCGTCTTAAATATCGACGAAATTCTTAACGATCAATTATCGATCGTCGATTAATCATGCCCATCCCTATCTTAAATACATTTAGTCAAATGAGTGGGAGAAGCAGCTTCGTCCCATGTGTGTGTGTTTTTTTACTCAGCTCTACTGAGTAGTCTTTCATCAGATTTATTGTAGTTCCGAATGAATCTGAACAGTTAGTCCTTTCAGCTCCAATCCCAATCACACACACCTGAACTAACATTAGGCCTGTCGAGATAATTAAATTACCGTCTAATCGCGATTATTTTATCAAACCGCTGTTGTTTCAGACAACCGCGATTATTGTGCTTTTTATAGGGCACAAGGGGGAGTCATACACCGAAAGAAACAGAAGAGCACCAGTTTGCTTTTCATGCACTGTATAGCCTATATCAGTGGTTCTCAAACCTCTCCATGAAGTACCCCCAGCACTGCACGTCTCCACTAATGAGCTGATGAGTTGAATCAGGTGTGATAGATGGAGACATACAAAATGTGCAGGGCTGGGGGTACTTCATGGAGAGGTTTGAGAGCCACTGGCCTATATCATCTGAAGCCATTCCATATCTTAATGTGAGGGACAGAATTATATTTACATTGTTACATTTAAGTTTACGTAGACTACACCACTGCCCTCAGGTTGTTCCAGACCTGCATGGGTTTGTTTCTTCTGTTGAACTCAGAAGAAGATATTTTGAAGAATGTTGGTAACCAAGCAGTTTCTGGTCCCCACTGACTTCCATAGCATTTTGTTAAAGGGGTCATATGATGCAATTTCAAGTTTTCTGAACATTAAAGCATGTCAACATATTCTGTTACACAAAATAATGATCTTTAAAAAAGCGTCATATGACCCCTTTAAGGGATGCATGATATTGGATTTTGGCCGATATCCGATATTTTTCAAATCATTTTGGCCGATAACTGATTTCTATAAATTTATTTCTTGTGTCTGTGAACCGGTTCATTGTCGTGATGCGCACCATTCACGGAGACTGCATGAGGAAAGCACATCCAAAAATGACGGAGTAGCCTATTCTAAGTTCTTTCCACAGGAAAAAATAAATGCGTGAGATTGCGCGGGCGCCTCCATATCATATAGTAAGCGCGATAATACGCCCACAAATACTTGAAATGCACATATATAGCGATTTTATAATTCATATAAAAAGAATAATAATAATACCCGTTTTGGTCATATTTACTATTAATTGCCCAGCTCCCCATCAATGATCTAGTGCAGAGATATATAGTTCTAAACTGAATGTGCAAGAGAAGCATTAGCCTACTTCTAATTTGGCCAAAGAAAACTTGTTAAAATCAAAAATTTTCTATATTAATTTGTGCATTCTTCAATTGTTTATTAAAAGTGCAAAAAGTCATAAACAAAAATCTAAAAAAAATCAATATTTTACTTTTTCGGGCAGCATTTTGTGTACGGTTCTAATTTCAAATTTGGTTTTCAGGATGGCATTTAAAAATACAACAACCCTTCTTTTTTAATGTTTTTCCTCATGGTTAAAAAAGGAAAAACGAATGGACGGAAGAGTATAGGCTACACGGACCTGGAAACAGTAGGCTATTGCATGTTTTATTTGTGCGCATAAACGAAAATAGGCCTATGTATATCAAGTCTTTATTTTTTATTTATTTTTATTTTCGTTTGTTTTGTAAATACATAATGAAATAGGCCTAGTTTAGGGCTGTGCAATATATCGAAATATCGTAAATGTACATATCGCAATATGCATATCGCTACGGCTTGCAATATTTGGGGCCATGAACAAAAGACAGAGAGAAAATCACTCACTGCTCTTACCTAAATAACTTTTGTAGCTTAAATAAGAATCAGTGCATATTGAATTCATAGAGTAAATACTAAGCAGTGTTGTATTTTTCCTCATGTTAAAATGATTACACTAATGTTAAAATGACATTTTTATGTAATGCTTGAGTAAAACACTACCGTTCACTTTCAGAAGTTGTTGTAGGGGTGCTTTCTTATTAGAATCAGAATCAGAATGAGCTTTATTCACCACTTAAGTGTGCGCAAACACACAGAATTTGTTGTGGTTTTACAGGAACTCTTGGTACATGCATACATACAAATAACCATATATATATGACACAAGATAGTTATAGAAGTTCACAGAACTGTAAATCTGTTTCATCTGAGCATGTGGCACTTTAAGCATTATCGTATCGCATATCGAATATCGCATTATTTAATGAGTTATCGCATATCGCATTTTTCTTTAATATCGCACAGCCCTAGCCTAGTTTTTGTTTTTTGTTTTCGTTTAATTGGCCTAATTGAATGAATATGGCTACTAACAATTAAGTGACTGCGACTATTTAATGTGATTTGGTTTGCCGTTTGAATTTTACCTTATTACTTCAACTGTATTGTTACGTCAACTGGTGACGTCATCGCATATAATTAAATGTCTAATATTTTAAAAACCGAAGCAGCCCAAACCTGCACAAACGAAGCACAAACAAACGAGACTATTTGGGGTATGTATGTATGTTGGGGGGCTGAGTGACCTCAGAATGACCTATAAATATTATTTTAATATCTAAAAAACCAAAGCAGCACAAACGAAAATTTTTACAGCACAAACAATTGAGACTCTTTTGCAGACATTTTGCGTTGGGTGGGAGGCCAACTTCACGGAGGTGAACTTGCAGGGCTCTCACAGTGTGGTGTCACGCTGTCAATACTCGAATTATTTTAGTATTAAATTCTTTCTTAGTAAGTTTTTGAAATTCTGTTAGTTTTAATAACACATACTAATATAACATATACTGTTGTCATAAAAGTAGTTAGTTGTGTTATGTGTAGCATTTAAATTAAAAACCTAAATTTAACCTCCAGCAAGAAATATTTTATTAAAAATTAAGTTGAAGTTACTGCTCACTGTGTTTACTATGTTTTGAAAATGGCTTCTATGAGTAAAAGCGCTCCACACTTTCCTGTAATTGAATTGGCTCATGACAGGATGGTTGATCGCCCTCGCAGCCGCCCAGTGGTTAAATGTTGACCTTTGACCTCCCTCTGCCCTCACAGGCCGGATGAGCACTGGCTTCTGTCGACTCTGTCATGGGAAGTTTTCCACGCGGCGGCTGCGGCAGGCGTTTGCGCAGCTGCAGGGCGAGTCCTGCGCCGTGTACCCGCTCTTCTGCACAGACTTCCAGCAGCTCTTAGGAATTCCCATGAACAGAGACCCCAGTCTGTCCCAGTTCATTTGCAACAACTGCCACGCTCAGTTCTACAAGTGCCACAGCATCCTGCTGGACTTCAGGAACAGAGTCAACCTGACGCCCGTCTCCAGAGACAGGTTAGCGGCGCGCCACATCCTCATGACGCCGTCATATCTCACCCCAAAATCCACAGAGGTTATTTTCCACAACAGTTCTGTCCTGTAATATACGAGTCAGTCATTGTAATGGAGTGCAGAATTTACATTTAAAGCCACCATCCAGCAGAGTTGAGCTCCAATCCAGTATAAACTCCATGATGTAAACAATAATGCAGAATTTTCTTTTGATTATGGTGTGAAATATGAGCCGTACATGTTCATGTCATTCATCCAGCCATCACCCGTGAGACCATAGTTAAACAATCATGTTGTCTCCCACAGGAACAGCACTGAATGCTCGTCGTCACAGGAAGACATCACTTTATTCCGTAAGTACATGTTCGTAGGCGTGTGTTAGTTTTGGCTGTGTGTTCTTGTCTTATTTGTCTGGTCTTTGGTAGGGTCACACATCACATCAGATAGACGGTGTCTGCACGGTCTGGTGTCGTGGGCTCACAGTCACGCGGAGGGCTGCCATTCCTGCCCTGATCTGCAGGAGGTGCTGGAGGGCCAGTGTCGAGGGGCTCTGAAGGTGATGTGGGGATGTGTGGACGGTCACACTTATGTGATGGACACCAACGGCGACCAGGCCAGATCAAACGCTGGACCGGAAACCACTAAAACTCAATGTGATGACAGAGCAAAAGCAAACAAAGATGACCACCAATCAGCATCGAGAACTAACAGCGTCCACACGGTGAGATCAGGTGAAGCTGCTGCACCTCAGAATCACAGCAGTGATGTGGGCCGAACACAAGGTGAGGTGACAAGAAACACAGCTTTCTGTTGAGTCGTCTTCATTAGCTGCAATTAAAAATCAAACATACAGCATATTCCATGTCATCTGGACAAAAAAAATTCAAATGAGCTGGTTACTGGTGTAAATCAGTCTGATTAATTTATTTTCTGTAATCATATGCACCAAGTTTTGAATTATAATGTATTTTTGTTTTTCTTGTTTTTGAAAAATAAATGTACTTTATTTCACCAAGGATGTTTTAATTGATCAGGAATTACAGTTATTGGTAAATTTACTAATGACGTTCTAACTTCACTTTAATTTATATAGCACTTCACACAATCTACTTTTTCTTCTCTTAAGAAACAGCGTGAACAGAGACATTGATAGTTTGGCAAGTTCACAAAATACCGGTAAACCCAGTGAATTAGAAATGACATTTGAACACGTTTTCTTCATCCACCTAGATGAGGAGAAGCAGTTTCAGTATCTGTCTCATTTGACAACTTTGTACAACCATCAAGACAGGTTAACATCTTATATTTAGAGATTGTAAGTTCAATAATTAAGCGTTCTGTTTTAACAGAATTCAGTAGACGGACGTTGAAAGCCATCCACTCTATGATATTGTTAATACAATCTGTCAACTTTGAAAATTTGTACGTATCATTGGCATAACAATGAAAACATCTTCCATGTTTCCTGATAAATTAAGGAGAAAAGCAGAGGACCTAACACTGAGCCTTGTGGCACACCATACTTAACATGTAATTGATATGACATTTCTACATTAATGTAAATTGTTACTGCTCATATAAATATGACCTAAACAATGCTTATGCCAGCTGACAAATGCCAATGCAATTCTCCAGCCTATGCAAGAGATTGTTATGATCTGTGGTTTCAAAGGCAGCACTATGATCCAGTCGTTTGTTAACCTGTAGTCCTGTCAGTCAGTTTATTAAGATAAGGTTCTCACAGACCTTATGATTGAACTGGCAAGCAGCAGTGTGCAAAGAACACAACAACTTCCTAGAGTTTCCGTTGTTATTCCAATTGCACAATGACATGCTAAATTATATATATATATATATGCAACTTTTCTCAGTATTTTCTGAGATTGCATTGCAGTATCTTCTACATGTAATGAGTGTCGTTCATATTTCAGACATGCAGTCCTGTGAGGAGCCGGCCAATTCAGTAGCACCACTGCTGATGGACGGAGATGATGCGGACAGTGATCTCTCAGACAGGTACTTCATACACATTAAACTCCCAGATACCCATGAACAATGCAAGAAAACCTATAAGATCTGTTAGTGAAGCAGAAGATGACATTCTGAGTCACATCAGTGTTTAATGTTTGTTCAGGAATGTGTTGAGTGATGAGGAGTGTGAGGAAAGGAGGAAGAGCGGCTCATCTGAAGACAGCTCAGATCTGAACACTGACAAGCGGTAAAATAAACATAAGCTCAGATTCTTCTAGAGTTCAGCCACCAAAGTAGCTCCATAACCCACAAATGAAGATCTAAAATGGACTGAACTTAAGAAGTGTGCAGGATCATGATACCAGAATTAACTTGTGTGCACAGGATAGGTCTTATGTATTCATGTGCATATGATTTTCTGTTTCTCAAGAAAGTCAGCAGATATATCAGGAAAAATTAAAAGATCTCACATTCTTTCAGTTGTCTCAGTTCTTCAAAGAAGAAAGAGGCTAAGACACTGGAACCCAAAACCAGGAGGAAACCTGGACCCAAGCCTGGCTGGAAGAACAACATCAAGGCAGAGCGGTGAATTGACCTTTAATATCATTTTCATACCACAGTCTGTCTGAATTAGGGGTCGACCGATTATCGGCGCCGATATTAAGCATTTTTATGATTATCGGTATCGGTCATTTTCAAAACCGATTCGCCGATAAAATAACTTAATTTTGAAACGCGCTATTTGGCTCTGATGCAGCCTGTCAGAACTCACCACTCTGTGGCCTAAAGCAGTCTCCGCCCACCGCCCATCTGATTTGTTGGGAGTCATGAGTCCACCAATCAATGCGGAATTCACTCTCACTCCAAAAGCGCTTGCTAACTGCAGCTGCTTCAGTGATCACGCACCAGTTGTCTCTCAAAGGTAAGGCTGCAGCAGACGTTGCTTAAGTTGCAATAGATCCCAATCCACTAACGTTACACTGAAGTTGCAAAACACCTCAATATTATCTATGATTTCCACGATGCAGAAAACGCGGACGGAATCGCGGAATACAGTCATATAAATGGAATTTACTGTATGAATTTACTGACGCGGAATGTCACGGAATTTGTCAAAGTTTGGATGAAT
>NW_015540852.1:51351-55091 GCF_001515605.1 Sinocyclocheilus anshuiensis | reverse complement strand
CTTGATCTGTAATAATCGGTATCGGCATCGGCCTTGAAAAACACATATCGGTCGACCCCTAGTCTGAATACTCAATTCTGATTGGTTGGAGGGTGTGCATTAAAACCGTTTAATGCACAGGTAGTTCCAAGTCGGTTTAATCACCGCTCTTATTAATGCGCTGCTTTCATTGACACACACACACACACACACACACACACATGCATCACTCTCACACAGAGATCGTGCTGTGCACACAGAAACATTCAGGAGCACAGAAACATCTCGTCAACGCTGCCCCAACTTTTATTAATAAAATAACTTAGATGCTGATTAGCTATATTATGCTTCTCAGCAACGAGGTAAAATCACTGTTTTTGAAGTAACTAAACACAACTACACTGTTTGTAGAGAGAGACGCACAGATGCAGGTAGTTTACAAATGCAATTTTCACCTCTCTCTTTCTCTAATTGATAATTAATTCAAATAACTGCTATAATTCATTCAAATAAATGTGATCTTGCTGCACTACTTCATATGTGCCAGATTTCAAGAGGGCAGAAAGCTAGCTCTAACAAGCCATAACTGACGGCAATAACCACCATTTTTAAGCCTTCAAATACTGTGCTGCAAACATCAAAGGGGACATCGGATGCAAAATTCAGTTTTACATGGTGTTTGCATATAATGTGTCTTAGCGGTGTGTGGATACAACCACCCTACAATGATAAAAGTCCATTCACTTTTTTTTGTCTCAAAAACCCCGCCCACAACCACTGATGGACTGTCCCGTATTAGCATTTTTCCACCCTCTCCGCGCTTGAGCAGCTGTAGCTACATGTCTCATAAGCAAAGCAGTTGTTGTGTAGTTGTAAAAGTGAACATAAGGCCAGTTTCACACCGCAAGCATGAGTGGCGCATATTTTTTTGGCATACATGTTAACAAACGAGTGCATTCACTCCAGGAGCAGCACTGAAGCGATGGTTTCGGAGTCTATTTTTGCTGCGCTTTTGCTCACACAAACTTTCAAGACTTTAAAACATAAAAGTTTATAAATGACCATCTTTTAAAAACAAATTTATAGTTATGTAGCTTTTGAGGCACAGCTGTGACGCTGTACAAATGCTTCCAGTGTCTCGTGAGTCTGCAGCTGCAGTGAAGATGAAGTTAAGCCGAGGTCAAGCTCAAGCTTGCCGTGTGAAACAGGCATTTTCTCCCGACACCAGAGCCACTGAGGACACAGTGGTTTAGTTTTGTTTTGATGGTAACGCTCCACAGAATACACAAAACGGAGCTCATTTAAAGAGACATTGACAAGGTAAAAAGGGTGTTGTTTTACACGACCATTGAAGAATTTTAACCAAAGTATGTGGCAGACATTTCATGAAGACCCTAAAGAATCACACCAACCTGTGGAAAATGGGCATGCAATGTCCCGTTTAACAGCTTTAACTTGTCAATGCTGGCAAATGACCGTAGTATAGGCAGGATAACACATGGCCAGCTGTGCATTAAAGATTTTCTCCACTTTGTGTCGGGTGGTGCTTGTCCTCCACGTCATGCGTTAAAATCATTTAATGTACACCCAACCAACGTACTATTACACAACTCTCATTCTCTACAGATTCACACTATTAAGTTGTTAAAAATACTTTTGTCATCAGAAGAGCACTTTTAAACAGAAGTCGAATGATTCACATGAACCATATGTCAAACAAGCGTACATCTAACATCTCATATTCAGTGATTCTGTTGATCTGATTGTGTGTCCTGTAGAGAGGAGCTGCCCACCATCTACAAATGTCCTCACCAGGGCTGTACAGCCGTCTACAGAGGAGCCGACGGCATGAAGGTACTGATCACCATCTCAAACACACACACACGTCGACTGATATTATGATGTGATCTCACTGAATGTGTCCCACCTCAGAAACACATCAAGGAGCATCACGAGGAGGTGCGGGAGAGGCCGTGTCCACATCCAGGCTGCAACAAGGTCTTCATGATCGACAGATACCTGCAGAGACATGTCAAACTCATCCACACGGGTAACACAGGCTGCTGCAGAAATGAGTTCTTTACACAACAGCCATGTTCATTAAGGGCAGAAGTTAGTCATTGCTCCGTGAGGGAACAACAGTGTATTTTAACCTTCTTTAGGTTCCCCTCGTAATTCTAACAGCAATTAAGCATCTGCTTACTGAAGTTTCTACTCTTAGATGCCATTGGAATTATTCATATTGTAAAGTTTTTCAACCTAAAAACCCTGGACACATTTCAATCAATTGAATTCATAGACCTTAAATTATTACATTGTTCAAGTATTAATATTTTTTTCAATAATAGGCCCTACATTCACACGATTGGATGTGTACGGTCCTACTTTTGATTTACATCGTCATTTTGCAGACGCTTTTATTCAAAGCGACTTACAGTTGGGGAATACATAAAGCGATTCTTCTTAAAGAGGCAAACAGACACAGGAAGTGCTTGTAATACCAAGTTTTAGGCATTGTTCAAATAAGTACAAGCTAGAAAGGGAAGGAATAAATAGAGTTTTTATTTTTATTTTTTTTATTTAAGATGAAGTCAAGTAGCGTTGAAAGAGATGAGTTTTCAGCTGTCGCTTGAAAATTGTCAGGCATTTAGCATTCCGGATAGGGGTGGGAAGATCATTCCACCAGCCAGGAATGGTGAACGAGAATGTTCTGGAAAGTGATTTTGAGTCTCTCTGTGATGGTACCACGAGGCGTCACTCACTAGCGGATCTCAGACTTCTGGAGGGGATGTAGATTCGTAGTAGTGAGTGGAAGAAGGCGGGTACTGAGCTTGTGGCTGTTCTATATGCAGGCATCAATGTCTTGATGCGAGCCGCAACCGGTAGCCAGTGCAAGGAGATAAAGAGAGGTGTAACATGGGCTCTTTTGGGCTCGTTGAAGACCAGTTGTGCCGGTGCATTCTCAATCATTTGTAGAGGTTTGAATGTGCTTGATGGAAGTCCAGCCAGACTGTAAGTGAAGTGTTTAATGTAGGTTTTTTTAGCAGTGGGGTTACCCGAGCCTGCTTGAATGCAGTGGGGAAAGTGCTTGTGAGAAGAGATGTGTTGATGATGTGCTGGTAAGAGTGTAGGAGAGATTGCTTGGAGAAGGTGTGAGGGGATTGGGTCTAGAGGGCATGTTGTAGGATGGCTGGAGAGGAGAAGTTTTGATACTTCTGCCTCAGTGAGGATACAGAAGGAGAAGATGGGAGTTTTAGCAGTGGGTGTGGTTGGTTTGCGGTCCTGTGTGTGTGGAGTTGAGAACTGACTACTGATTGTTCTATTTTTTTCTGTGAAGAATGTGGCGAAATCATCAGATGTTATAGAAGTGGGTGGGAGGTGGTGGAGGGGGACAGAGTAGAGAATTTAATGTTTTGAAGAGGTTACGTGTGTCTGGAACGCTGTTGATCTAGTTGTGGAAATATGAAGATTTGGCCATATGGACTTGAGCAGAAAAAAGATGAAAGCAAAGACTGATACATACTCAGGTCAGACAGATCTTTTCATTTGTGCCATTTTCTCTCTGCTGCCCTGAGTTTGGACCGATGCTCACGAAGAACATCGGATAACCAGGGGTTAGAAGGGGTAGCCCATGCTGGCCTGGAGGAGAGAGGACATATATTAAAGTAAAGTTAAAGTAGAGCATAAAGTGTCAGTTGCTGCATTAATGTCCAGAGATGAGAAATGGGTAGGTGAGGGAAGAGAGGAAGACACTACAGAGG
>NW_015540852.1:27469-51312 GCF_001515605.1 Sinocyclocheilus anshuiensis | reverse complement strand
GGAGGTGGTGGAGGGGGACAGAGGAGAGAATTTAAAGTTTTGAAGAGATTACGTGTGTCTGGAGCGCTGTTGATCTTGTTGTGGAAGTATGAAGATTTGGCAGTATGGACTTCAGCAGAGAAAGATGAAAGCAAAGACTGATACATACTCAGGTCTGATGGATCTTTTGATTTGCGCCATTTTCTCTCTGCTGCCCTGAGTTTGGACCGATGCTCACGAAGATCATCGGATAACCAGGGGTTAGAAGGCCAGCCCATGCTCGCCTGGAGGAGCGAGGACAAATATCGTCTAGACAAGAGATTAAAGTAGAGCATAAAGTGTCAGTTGCTGCATTCACATCCAGAGATGAGAAATGGATACGTGAGGGAAGAGAGGAGGATACTACAGAGGAAAGATGGGAGGGTGAAAGGGAGCGTAGGTTTCGTCTAAAAGTAACCGGTATAGGGGTTGGTGGCACACAGGTAGCAAAATGAAGTTTAAATGTAGTGAAGAAATGGTCAGAGACATGAAGGGGTTTTACCAAAATGTTGTCTGCAATACAATTGCGTGTGTAAATTAAGTCAAGTTGGTTGCCTGATTTGTGCGTGCTTGTAGTGGTAAGGCGTTTGAGATCAAATGAAGCAAGGAGTGAATGGAAGTCTGTAGCATAAGGCTTGTCCAGATGAATGTTGAAGTCGCCAAAGACTAAAAGTGGACTGCCATCCTCCGGGAATGAGGACAGCAGCCCATCCAGCTCCTCTAGGAAGGTGCCTAGAATTTGCCCAGGCGGGTGGTAAATTACCACAGCCTGGAGTTGTATAGGAGCTGTAACAGCTATATCATGAGATTCAAACGAGTTATAATTGCATAGGGGAGAGTGGGTTGAGTATTTCCAACTGTTAGAAATGAGCAGACCAGTGGCCCCACCCCGGCCAACCTGACGGGGGGTGTGAGAGAAAGAGAAATTGTTAGAGAGAGCAGCTGGGGTTGCTGAGTCTTCTGGACGAATCCAGGTCTCAGTCAAGCCCAAGATGCTGAGTGTGGATTGTAAAGAAAAGCAGAAATTAAGTCTGCTTTGTTGACAGCTGACTGACAATTCTAGAGACCCACAGAGAAAGAAAGAGGTGCAGTAGAAGATGTAGAGATAGGATGCAGGTTAGCAAGATTGCGTTGCCATCTGCGTGTGATGTTAGAGTGTTGTCGAGAGACAACCGGAATGTTTTGAAAACACATGAGAGAGGACAGAAAAGGAGAGTGTGTAAAGGGAAGATAAAAATTATACTTAAGTGCGTTGCCGGTTTCGTTGCTCGGTGAAGTCGGGTAGGTAAAGTCGCAGGTCTTTACACTCGTTGGTCTTCACACGAGGAGGGCTGAATGCTTCCGCGTCAGCGCACAGACATCAAATAAATACACGGTCTAAGACACTAAAGTGAAAACAGCTGTGTCCGCCTTCTAATTAGCACAGCCAATAGCCTATAGCAGGGCAATTGCTCAAATCGAAACTACAGTTCGCACTTCAGTGAGGGAAGGGAGCAATGCAAATAACACAGGCTCCTTCTTAGCAGAGGGCAATTATAATTACCAGTAAGTGCAATCAAAAATACAAACTCCAACGAAAATACAATTTTTTGTTTGTGGATTTATTCATCTACAAACTGCCAAAATCTTTGACAGTCCAGAAATCATAGGGCCCTAAAATAGTTTTGTGGACCCCACTTTGAGCCATCTAACACCACAAAACTTCCCAAAATTCCCCATCTATTGATAATACTTACTGATGTTTGCGTTTGTGATTTCTGTCATCACTTCCTGGAGCTTAATGTCATTAAAGCTGCACTACAGATCATCGCCAAAGAAACTATGATCTCCAGCTCTAAAAATACATGAAGCTGTGATTATGACTGCTGTGATGTAAAGAGTCAGTGTTTCTTTGTTCCCAGAGGTGAGGAACTACATCTGTGACCAGTGCGGCCAGACGTTCAAGCAGAGGAAGCATCTGTCTGTGCATCAGATGCGTCACTCTGGAGCCAAACCGCTGCAGTGAGTATGAGCCCAGCTGCTTGGTGCAGTCTCAGAGCTTCGCCCTCACTGCGTCTGTGTGCGTTTCAGGTGCGAGGTGTGCGGTTTCCAGTGCCGCCAGCGGGCCTCTCTCAAGTATCACATGACCAAGCACAAGGCAGAGGCGGATCTGGAGTTTGCCTGTGTGATCTGCAGCAAACGCTTCGAGAAGGCGCACAATCTGAACGTGCACATGTCTATGGTGCATCCTCTCCTGCAGGGCGCCGGTGCTTCTGTTCCTCCAGACTCATCCGCCAGCAGCCCGTCAGCAGCTCAACACGCCGACTTCAGATCCCAGCAGACGAGGGCCGACGCGCACCCATCCGACCTCAGCTACGTGCTGGACAGTCTTCAGTCCAAACTCACCGACAGCACCGTATAGACCAGCGGCTCTCAAAGCTCAGATCCTGAAACTGACGCTCCCACTTCAGCTGCTGGAGTCTCACTGAGGAACGCTGGAATAGAGCTGAGAATGATCTAGAGCTCGTCACGTCTGTGTTACAGCAGTCCCATCAGCACCTGCTCAGCTCTCTTCCAAAGGCTAGCGAGTCGCTTTTATAAGAGTGTTTTAAACACTCACAGGTCGCTACGGCTAGAGTAATATTTTATCCTCACAAGCTGCATGAAAAAACAGGGAAGTTATAGAGAAGGTTTAGAGCTGACAAACCAAATGTGTCCAGCCCAGTTTAGCCATGAAACGCTGACATCTGGAGTTTGATCCAACATTTCTGAACAGCCAATCACACGAAACACACAGAGCAATGGTTTCAGTTCACTCTCACGAGAGAGTCTGCACAATTCACTCTGCTGTAAGAGATTGTTACGAAAAATTTCATGAATTTAAACGTTTACAAGGCGGGAAAAAAACACTGATCTTGCCTCAAAAGTTGGAGAAGGCAGCAGAAAGAAAATATCTGACTATATGAAAGCAGTCAATCATTTCTAGTTCTCAAAGAGCTTAAAAAGAAAACACAAGCTTAGCCATTTTACAAGCTTTATATATTCTAAAGTTTTATTAATATGTACATATTTAAAAGTTGAAAGTTAGAAATATATTTCCTTGTTTAATGCAATAAAGATATAAAATTCATAGAAGTAGTGTAATTATTAGCAAAAGTGATTTTCTCACTGAACTGCTTTAATTTGGAGCAAGAATCAGTCTTTAAAAGTCTTAAATGTAGTTGTATCAAATTTAAGACCATAACAATCTTAAAAGGTACAAGAAAGTCTTTTAATTTCAGGAGGTCTTAAATTTGGGGACTAAAAAACAGAATTGTGATACAGCTAAATGTGAGGATTAAACTTCAGAAGACTGATTTCATTGAATAAACATGAGCGCTGCTTGTTTCATAGTCAGCTGCTGCAGCTGGTTACCAGGGAAACCACGATATTTCTGCTGTCCCGAAAGCTCCTCCTGCTGGCAGAGAATGAAAGTGCATTTTTCAATAAGCCTGTCTGCTGTTTTTATTCAGACCAAAGTGAAAATCGACCCGTTTTTACGCTGCAAACACGCGGAGTTGTAAATGTGACCCGGTGGATCGACAAGAAGATTATAAATGCATTATAAAAATCTAAACAACTAAGACAGTAAAATATATTTATATTATTTAATTTATATAATAATTGATTGATAATAGTTTAAATTAATATTATTGATAGTTTTGACTCATCCATTTTCTTAAAAATGGTTTAAAAGCTGAAATGTAAGGTTTATCATTTTATAAATCTTTTTGTTTTTGTGAAAACCTGTATCTGAACTGTAAATCATGATTTTACAGTCATTTTACAGTTTAATATTGTACCGCAGACATTGCCCTACCCTGCTTATATTGTAATAAAAATCGTAAAAATCGCGCAGATACCCTGAGAGATGCAGGGCGTCTGATGGCCGTCACTTGACTCGCAGCTGATTGGTCTGGTGTTTGGTTTGCTCAATAGAGTTTGGAACGAAGCTTATGACAGACTGCATGTTTTTATATGAAAGCAGTCAGAGGTGTTGCATCAGGTTTTATTTTCATGCTCAGTTCCTTTGAATACATGAAGTCTGTTCACTGAGAATAGCCTGTAAAACATGTTCCTGATCACGTGATGAGCGGCAGCACAGATGACTGTTGTTCTGGTGGCGTCTCATGTGAAGGGTGCGTTTCTGAAGCTGCCGAGCGCCGCTGAGATCTCTGAATCCAGCCGCTCGTATTCAGACTGCAGCTACAGGAAACACAGACATCACAGGAACTCAAGACTCACTCAGTCACATTCACTGGCAGCTAATAACGGCACTGATTAATCATTTAATCATCATAAACACGTCTGTTCTGATGAAATGATGTTGGTGTATATAATAAATACATCTAATTTTGCGTGTTCAAAGCTCTCCAATGTTGCATTTCTAGCTGTTTGTTTACTGGCTCGATACAAAAGAGCTCAAGCCCCTATTGCTGGGTTTCCCTGGTTTTCCCAAAAAGGAAAAGGCATTCTCTTTAGTGATATTAGAAATGGGCTTAAAAATGTGAAGAAAAAAAACCACATTTTAGCATATGATCTTCTGGTCTCTTTTCTGCCGTTTCATGGTTCAGCAGATAAAAATGGTGCATGTGATCATTTAGTCACATGATTTGAGGAATCATTCATGTATGGAGCACAAATGCAGATTTGCTGCTGCACACGACTTTAACACTTTGTGTTGGAACATGTCCTGTTGTGTATGTGTGCGTGAGAGTGTGCGAGAGTGTGTGAGAGTGCGAGAGTGTGTGTGTGAGTGTGTGTGTGTGCGAGAGTGTGTGTGTGTGTGTGTGTGTGTGTGTGTGTGTGTGTGTGTGTGTGTGTGTGTGTGTGTGTGTGTGAGAGTGTGTACCTGTCGCCTCTGGCTGAGCGTCAGACAGTCCGGTGAGCTCAGCGAGATGCTGTTCATCAGAACGCGCCGGGCTTCCAGCAGAACCTGAGCACAGATGACAGACGTGAGACATGCGGACGACTAAACGTGAGCAGATCCGCTGAGACGCTGATCTGACCTGCTGCTGCAGGCTGCCCGAGGGCTGAGCGTTCAGGAAGAGTCTGCTGAGCTCCCTGTATGACACGGCAGCGCTGTAGAGGAAGCCAGGAGATCGGATCGCTCCTGTCAGGACTTCTGACGCCACACCCCTGAGAATGCTGGGAAATGTGCACAGCAAACCCCCATCAGCACAAGAACACATGAATGTCTGGACTGAAATTAAGCGTTTCCTCTCACCTGTAAAAGGCAAACGGCATCAGTCTGAGTGTCTGCTGAGATGTCACACGAGACAGGAAGTGAGACAGTCTGTGATCTAGAAGAGAAGAAACATCACACCTGTGACGTAACGCCTGCAATAACATACGAACACATAAACACAGCGTCACGCGTTCACACCTGATCCAGACTGATCAAACAGCAGCAGCCAATCAGAATCATCCACCAGATGAGTGAGGAGAGACACGCTCACGTCTCTGACGCGCTCCAAACACCCCGCGGCCTGAAAACACACAGCGTCATCATCAGTCACATTCCCGTTCCTGCGTGTGCTTGAGCTCGTGTCAGTGCTGAGTGATACCTGTTGATTCAGGTGAGCAGAGATCAGCTCTGTTACACTGGAGACAAACCAGAAGAGCAGAACCTACAGAAGACATCAACAGCGTTAGATCACACCAGACCCACACAATTACCAGAAACAGCCCAACTGTCCTGCACAACATTTGATACTGATCCTGCTCCACTTGCTGATAGGATGACAAACAGTGTGGTTTTTAGGCCTGGTCGAAATGATTGTGACAGCCAATCAAATCAAATCAAAGAAAGCAGGTTTTACCGTGCAACGCTTACGTTTTTAATGATGAAAATGAGTGAGGTAAGATATGGGTAGCTAAATATTTAATATTTGACAACTGTTTTATGATAGAAATGTTAAACGGCCAACAGTAATGTTTAGTGATGAAATGTCAAGGTTCTGAATTGAAAATCATTTACACGACGGACTTAAAAAGTTGCATTGACATGATATGAGTGAAGTCACCTGTCTGTCTGTCTCATGCAGCTGTCGTGCAAGCCTTCTGACGTTCTCCGTCTCGCAGTCTGATCTCCTCAGAGAACCGTGCAGACATGCAGCCAGCAGCCACGACGGAGCCGACGGCACAGGCCACGCACATCCCGCACCCACCCTACACAAACACACACACATCATATAGACACAGACTGACCGCTGTGATGTAACACACAGGAGCAGCAGCTGTGCTTCACCGTCTGCTCCAGCTGTGGCTGTCTTCCAGCATCTGCAGCTGTTCAGGCAGTGCGTCCCGTCCCGTCAAACGCTTCCACTGTGAGCTCAGCGCAGCCGACAGACGTGTCCACCAGCGCTGCGTGACACACACACACACACACACACACACACACACACAGAGTCACGCTCACATGTCCACAGGTTTGACAGACAGCAGCGGTGTAGAGAACAGATGTTTTACCGCGGCAGACAGCGGCAGCAGCGGACACTCGGTGTTGAACAGAGACAGACACGCGTTCACCGCCTCGACCGGACGTGGGCAACACACACACACACACACACACACACACACACACACAGAGTCACGCTCACATGTCCACAGGTTTGACAGACAGCAGCGGTGTAGAGAACAGATGTTTTACCGCGGCAGACAGCGGCAGCAGCGGACACTCGGTGTTGAACAGAGACAGACACGCGTTCACCGCCTCGACCGGACGATCACAGCTCACACTGCCACTCACAACCGCCTGAAACACACACTCGTTAGGTCAGGAAGATTTATACTGCAACCACTGTGTGCAAAACTTTCAAGCACTGCCCTTTGACCTTAGATACGGTCACATACTTTGAAGAAGTGAGCCGTGAGTTGGAAAGACAGAAGACCAGCAGGAAGACACGCCCTCCTCTGAGACACAAATCACACATTACTCACACGTCACATGACAGATCACATGTGTTACGCTGAGGTGATGATGGAGACCTGAACATGACTGATGTGTTTCATCATTCGCTGGCAGTCCAGAGTCCTTCTTCCTGTTCTGTCGGTTCTGACGGTCAGCAGCATCACAGGAGGAACCAGCACCAGAACCCTGACAGACATGAACAACACTCATCACAGCAGCCGCTCGTCAGCTGATCTCAGAGCTGCACACGAATGACCTGCTCTTACCGGCTGATGTCATCCAGTGTTTGCTGATAGCTCAGCTCGTGTCCAATGCTGTCGGGGTCAGGGGTCACTGAGCACCTGCTGTCAATCACGTCCCAGAGGAAGTGACCCGTCTCCTCTGATGTGTTTAGCCGAGTAACCGCCACTTCATACAATACGACCTACAGAGAGACCAGAGTCAGTAAACGTACTGCAGCAGCACGGTCCGAAGCCTGCCCGGTGAAGCACCGGCCCTGAAAGTCATGTGACGTCACATTAATTCAGCAGAATCTAGTAACATAATCTCCCTGATTACATTTCATCCGGATTACATATTCAAATGTACTTAGATTTTATTAAATTTTAAAATGCTCATAATCGGATTACAGTTACTTTTTTATGGATTACATGATTACATATTCACAGAATGGCAGTAAATTATGCACAAGTTACTGATTTTTAAAATCAGGAGTGCAGCATGTAATACTGACAGCTAGTGGTTGAAATGGGTACTGCAGTCCAAATTCAAAACATTGCTCCCCCCTCCTCAGACTTGACGCTCACACAGGTTGCCAGATTGAGGACATGCAACAGGAACGAGCACAACTGACAACGGAAAGTGATGAGCATTACACTGCAAGCTGATTCATGCATGTTTTAATATTCTTCTGGTCATAGCGATTTTTAGATGGATGCCGAGGCTTTTTAGGTCGGGTAGAATCTGCAATCTGAACCAGTTGATTTGCTGGCTTCCGTGCCTGCAATATTCTGTTTTCCACCAACTGGCAACCTGTGGTGTCGTAATACTATTGGGTAAACTGGAAGTGGGCGGAGTCACACACCAAAACAAAAACAGACATTCCGACACGGAATGCACAGTTCAAAATAGAATAACTGGCTGTAGCGTTGTTTGTCAGAGAAACAAGTATGTGAACTTAGCATGTTTCCTAAATATATCTGTAAACATTTTATGGTATTTTTATGCTTTAGTACAAAAAAATCAAAAATAAAATAAAGCTCCTTGAACGAACTGAACTTGCAATTCAACGCACGTGGCCCGAGGTGTAGCTACACTATATGTCAGGATAGGGGCATAAGAAAGTCTCGAGGTTCAGCATGACAAACAATGCAAACACAAGAACAACAAGAGGACAAGCGACATGCGCATGTCTGGTTTGCAAGGAGAATCTAACGAATGAGCACCTGTAAGAGCGACAGCAAGTCAGGCAGACAGCCATCTGTGTGTTCATGGGACCTTCCTCCTGTCCGTGACCTACAGAGACACACACACACGTTAAACAGTGCATGACTGTGCTTGGTCTGAGACGGATGAGAGGAACTTACGCTGTGTGTCGGTCGAGAACAGCCGTGATGATGCGAGCGCAGATTCGAGTGACGTCTCCTTCACAGCCTCCATCATGCTCAGACATGTGCAGATAATACTGTTCACATGCCCACTGCTCGTACTCCTGCCTGGATCACACACACAAGCGTGTCTGGAAAACACTGTGCCCGTCTACTCTTTATGCTAGAACTATTTTCAACATGCTAATCAGAAGTTCATAAACTCTAATCTATCTAATAGAAAATCCTCAATGAAGCCCTCACCACTGCAGCGGTCTCAAACCTAAGTGATTTCCCTAAACCAAGTTTTTGAGTTTAAACAACAATAAAAATAAAATTAAATGAACAATTTGTAAACAAAAATCAATAAAACATTTGCAAATAAGGAATACACAAACACAGATGTCCATGTAATAGTAATCATTTATATCTTTTCACTGCTGCTCATGTGAAAATCAGTTAAAACCCCCAAAACAAGAGACCACGATGCAGTGCAAACATTAATTCATGCACAACATTTGCAAAAGCACAGACTTCAGCATGATGATAGCATGCAACGAGAAGGATTACGTGAAGCACATCTGAAGAGCAGTTACTAGAGAACTGTCCTCCAGAGGTGTTCGCTCAGATTAAAGGTCTATCGCACATCCGGAAGCAGGAGTATTCCAGTTTGTATGGTTTACCTCTCCACATCTGTCAGTGCGTCTCGGCTCCGCTGAACATGAAGCTCAGATGAGAGCCACTCAGAGAAAGAGAGCTGATGAAAGAGTGAGAACAGAGTTCAACACCACACCATCTGTCAGCTGACGGCATGCGGCTCTGAAAGTACCTGATACTGCGGCTGTTTCTTCAGCGATCTGATCTGTGTGTTTCTCCACAGAGCGACAGCAGACTCTTCGACTCTCCCGGTGAGATCAGAAGCGTCGGTGTGCAGATCAGACTCATACTCATCACTCATGTGCGCTCGAGTCTCTGGGACGAGTCTGGCCATCACATACTGAGCCTGAACACACACACACCGACATGAATACCTGCACCCTGAAGATCAGATGAGCCACTATCCACATTAACTTCGAACCGGTTTTGTACCTTTTTATAAAGTCTCTCTGGGATAAAGTTGTGGAGTTCTTCTGACTGAGCGTTGGCTCTGCACAGCCCATAAGAGAGAACGGCCACACAGAACCTGAACAGAAACACAACTACTTCACACAGACGTAACGTTACAGATCCAAAATCACACTGACATGTTTGAGGTGTGGAGCCAAACCTGAGGCAGAGGGCCATGTGTGAGCATGTGGAGCAGATCAGAGCATCAGAGAGACACTCGGACACAGAGAGAGCGCCTGCAGAAGAGCCCATCAGCCTCACCGGAGGACACGCGTGTCTGCAGTAATGCAGCTCCACCTGCAGCGCCGCCAAACCCAACACATGAGCCGCGCTCAAAGCACTGCCCTATAAAACATCAGCAGCGCTCAGTGTTCACAATCCCACCGGCCACACAGCTGTCTCAGACAGTGACGAGCAGATACCTGGTACTGAAGCAGATCCCACAGTCTGTGTATCAAAGCTGAGACGAGCCCTCTGTGAGCCAGCAGAACCTTCACAAACACACTCGGCCATGAGCCCTGTCTGAGAACAAACAAACAAATAACGCTAATGTTTTAGCTCATTTTAATGCTTGATTTGTCTTATTTTTTGTCCTTTTAGGTCTCTTGACCCACTGGTTGAGAACTACCGCTCTAATTCTGGCTACAGCAATATAAGCAAGAATGTTCAAATATTGATTATGGATTTAAAATTATGATTATAATTGCTTCATTAGTAGTCAACCTTGCTGATGAAGGCTTTTAGTCTAATCAGACAATACCTACAGAACTCAAACAGCAGGCTTCAGATTTTGAACCAAGGACTAAGATGTAGATGACATGCGTGAGGATGACGGTCAAACCTGTTAGGAGGCTTTACTTTGGACGCATCCAGTAAACACAGACAGAAGCTTTGTAAGATCAGATTGGCGACCTGAAAGATGTAGACAGAGTCAGACTACAAATCACGAGGCTTAAATAATGTGTCTATCATCTTTAACATAAAAATAAAAAGATGTGCAGCACATTCAGAAAACATTCACAGCCAGCCTCTGAATGCTAACAAATGAAGTACTTCCATCCGATTTGAAATGGGGTTTAACCTGACCGATCATAGCTTTTGTGTTTGGGTCACTGACCTGTTGGACAGTAAGAATGTTTACTGGCTAGAAGTTGCACTGAATTTGTGCCAAACGATCATTTTCAGGTCAAAGAGCAAAGATAAGGGGACTAGAGCTTTGTTACAATATAAAGAGCCAGCTTTGCATCATTACACAGCAAACCGCTGCATTTACGGACTCATTCACTGCCAGTTCTCTCCCATCACCTTTGCCAAGCATCAAGTTGTAAAGTGTTGAGTTTAGTGTTAATGCGGCTTAATACGCCGCTGAACCACGAAGATCTCATAACCTTGTGTCAAGCAATGTGCTTTGCAAGCTGAAACTAAGCACCAAATCCAACAACAAACCACCTGCAAAATGAATGGAGCAAATCCCAAGGAGCTGATAATGAACTTGAGCAGAAAGAAAGGTCCATTTAAGCATGCAGAGATAATGGCTGGAGTGTGAATGCTGTCTGAAGGAGCAGTAGAAATCCGAGTTCATACAGCAGCGTGTGCTGAGTCAGGTGAATCCCGGTTCAGTGTGATGACATCACTTCCTGTCTCTTCATCAGCATGCACATTCCTCAAGGTCAGAGAGATCCTGGACAGCTGAGCACAAACATCTGGCATGACAAAACAGATAGCAGGGTTAAGAGCTAAAACTAACAAAACATTTCCTCAATAGAAAGAACAATCCTTAAAGTAATGTTTTTGTGATTTTATTAGTGCTGTCAATCAATTAAAAAAGCATTGACTAATTAATCTCACATTTTTCTGAAATTAATCACGATTAATCGCTCCTAACATTCAAGTTTTTGAATATACTTTTATATTGCAATAATTTCACATTTGATCATCAAATAAACGTAGAAACAACAAAGACAGTATATTTTTAATATTGGTTTAATGGCATCTTTTTTATGACTGAATAAATAATAATATCACTGATATTAATACTACTGATGTCTCTATGAAATATTTTTTTTTTTGTCAAATATTTAACCACCTGACTATAGCCATTCAACATTACAGTATATCTGAGAGCTATACATTTGAATATTTATTAGACTTTAAAAAATAACAACTTTTAATTTAAGTGAACTTAAAACAATCTTCACATAAACCCATTATAATAAATGTCATATTTAGCTACCTGTGCCCTTCAGCAAGTAGGAAATATCAAAGTTACCAAACACTAAATTCTAAATTAAATATAGATGAATCCATAAAGCTCTTTTTTTCTTTTGTTCTTTGATTAACAGACATCTCAGCAGCTGGTTATGAGGTTATTTTGGCTGCTTTAAGAGCTGCTGCTGCTGAACGTGGCGCGGAACTCTTCAGCTCTTAAAGTCTCTGTAATGAGTTGAGGAGCTGAATCTGGTGTGTTAGATGAGGAGACAGTGCTGGGCTGCTCCAGGACAGTTTGGAAAACCACTGCATTTCAGAGACATGCCCTTAAATAGGACTCATATTTAACAAATACTTAGATGCATGCACAGTTTTAAAGGGATAGTTCACCCAAAAATGAAAATTCTGTCATTAATTACTCACCCTCGTGTCGTTCCAAACCCGTAAGACCTTCGATCATCTTCGGAACACAAATTAAGATATTTTTGATGAAATCCGAGAGCTTTCTGAGCGAGAGCTTACTTTTTGTGCACAAAGAAAACAAAAATAATGACTTTATTCAACAATCCTTCTCTTCTCTTCTTTGTTGAATAAAGTCATTATTTTTGTTTTAAATTCTCTTGCTGTCTATGCAGGGTCAGAAAGCTCTCGGGTTTCATCAAAAATATCTTCATTTGTGTTCTGAAGATGAACGAAGATCTTACAGGTTTGGAATTTTCATTTTTGGGTGAACTAACCCTTTAATGCAGCTTTAATCCATTTTTGATAACTTCATGATTTAACTGATGACATAACTACGACATTGCATGCTCGTAGTTTCTTTTGCGCTTTAATGTGAAATGATATACTGCGCGCGGCGCCACATTTGTGCGTGCAATTTAAGAGCATTTGCTACGAGCACAGTATAACGGCTGACAGGACAGGAAAATTGGCTTTGACTGGCATATGGCCTGACAGCATCTCATCTGACCGCAGTTCACTGTTCTACTGAAGCTCCTCGTCACCTGTATCTTTTCCGCGCTCGTTTGACTCGCACCTGGCACTGAGGTGAAGTTGGAGAGCGCGTCTGAAAAGTCTCCCGTTTGATGTGGTTGTAAAGATGTTCTGCATCTAAATAAATGCAATTCTTGTCAGAAAAAAAAAAAAGAGACCAAAGCAGCAGTTGTGAGGGGGGTGGCCAACCCTAGCTCAGCACTTGCGTTATTGCATTAAATCTTTTTAACGCGTTAAAACTGAAAAAAAAAAAAAAAAAAACTGCAAGCGTTTACGCGTTAATTTTGACAGCACTACATTTTATATCATGAATAACTAAGGTATACCTTAATTTTGATAGCTAGAAAATGTGTGTGTGTGTGTGTGTGTGTGTGTGTGTGTGTGTGTTTACCACCGTCAGTGGCCCCATCAGTCATCATTCTCCTCAAATGAAGAAACTGTTCCTGTAGAACCAGCAGGTGATCGTCCTCACTCGACTCACACACACCTCAACACACACAAACACACACATATTAACAAAAGAACAGCTCTTATTAGCCATTTACTCAATGAAAACTCATTAAACTCACAATGGTCACTACAGAAAAAAATTGTACAATGGTTACAAATATATTTCAAGGCATCACAGGCACATCTACAATGTCCACAATTGCAGTCTATGTACAGTCAATGTGTACTGTAAAAACAGTAGACAAAATCTACAGTGAGCTGTGGACGCATAAACCCAGAGCTCCTTTAAACACTGTAATGAACACAAGTCTCACAAGATGTCCTGCATAATGTAGAAGCATTCGGAAACACTGACATCAGTGAGAAAATAAATGCACACATAGCTATAAAATTGTGACGAGTGGTGAATTCAGGTCACTCTGAGCGGTTCTTTAATTATGGACCCTTTTGACTATTTGAAATCATGAAAATGTCACGTGTGTTAAAGCATGAACTAAATGTCCTGGAATGAAGATCTGATCATGGCCTTCATCATCCCTCAGCTGGTAGTGTTGTGATGTTTCAATTTCAATTTTTACTTAAGTTCAATGAAAATAAATGCATTGCTTGATAATGACACCTAATAAAGCTACTCTCAGATTATGATCTTTAAATTAATTACTGATTTTTAAAAGGTCACTCTGCTGTCCTGTTAGATATTTACTAACATTTATGCTGTCACATCCTATTTGTTGTGATGGTAATATCAGCAGGATCGAGGCTGGCAATTCTATGTTCTAAAAATACAAATTCGTACACATATATAGCAAATTAATAATAAATAAATAAAAATATTTCAATTAAGTATCTTTAAAGTTACAATTTACTCTTGAATGATTTGAAATATTTATTCTTTATATCATCAAAGTGGCAGAAATGATGTGATGAAGCACCTTCTTTCTGTCTGTACGTCTCTCTCCGACAGGATTCTGTATATGACGTGTACAGGGCGGCGGGTATCTTATCTGCCCTATTCATTTCAAACAAAACAAAAAACACAAATACAAACAAACATTCAAAAAACATTCATATAAAAGTCAACAAACAATTCAAACATGAACATTTCCAAAACCGCTAAAATGACGTACACTGTTCTGTTAAAGTGCATTAACAGAATGTGTAATAAAGTGATGCCTACTTTCTCAAGGCCTCAATGAACACCATTCTGGCATCTGACTTCACAGGAAGCTGCAATGAATAATAAAATCAGATAACCATTAAAAACCAGTTCAACATTTCATCCATGAAGCCCTATAGCATCATTTAGTCCCTTCCCTACATAACCTACTGCATGGGTTACATGGGATCTCCCTCAGAGATTCAGGGTTACAACCATAATCTGAACTTCTCTCTCAGCTGACATCGTACTGTGAAGTACAAATGGCCCTGTGTCAGGACAGGACCTAATGGATGGATAGATAGATGCCCATCCTCCATCTAAATCTCAACCGAGTCGACTGAAAGATGACGATGATACTCACCACACGTGGAGAGAGGAGAGCAGGGAGAAATCGAGACAGGAAATATGGCCTCCTAAAAATACTGAAGACAAAGAAAACTATGCTCACTATACAGTTTCAATATATGTGTGTGTGTTTGTGTGTATCTGAGAGTACCTGGCCTCTATCACTGTTGCTGGGATCTTATTGGTGGTCATGAAAAGTGTTACGGCCTTCTCAACATCCTGCTGTGCTGGACACTGAAAATACATTAAACTACAACAGTTTAAGGCTGTCGATAATGCTGAAAAAAAAAAAACAACAGAATCATGTTTGCATCCATAACCAGTGTTGTTTCATTTCTCCTGACGGCCAGATATGGTGTTACAGGAGTAGATGACCCATACCAACAAAGTCACAAGTAAAGTAACAGAAAACCAAGAATTACTGGTGAAGTACAGCCAAACTCACATCCTGAGATGAAAAAACATTGACATTCTCACTAAAGTACAGGGAGAGGACCATCTCGCTGCAGCACAGAAGTTGTAACAGTCTAAAAGACTATTAACATGTTTTCCTGTTATTGTTGTTGGTCACTATTAAGGGGGCGCTACTGAGCTATGGGTAGTTAGGTATAAACCCTGTTCTTGACTCACAAGCTGAAGTCCAAATTGGGAAACTTTGGTTTAACGCCCAGAGTTAGTAAGCAATGTGCCATTTTTTTTTTTTTTTTTGCATTTTTGTATCATTTATTGTGTGTTTAGTGAGTCTGTAGAAGTGGAATTTTCTAACAGCATTTATTGTTGATTGTAAAGGGGCTTCATGCTGTGACTAATTCGCAGAGTGGGTTAGCGTGGAATGCTAGACCTGCATGGTGCGTTCTGCACAAATAGCAGCACGGAGCCTTTAACATTTCATCTTGTGCTGGATGAAAAGTGAGTGTATGATACATGTCAACCTGTGTGAAGTCCTGTTTGTGGATAATGCTTTGCGAGGACTGTATATATCTTTTTTTTCCGTTTGGGAGTTCAACGTGAACTGTGGATTAGATATTTGTTTTTGCAACACTTTCATTACACTTTTCTCATTGGACTGAAATAAACTGGTGCAAGTGCACCTTAGGAAGGAAAGCCAGATTGGGCCAAAGGATAACACCAGTACCCTCTGGTTTCCATCTCATGCAGAACTGACTCACAACTGATGCAAATGAAGCCACGGCCAGGAAGCAGGCTGCTATTAAGGATTTCCACCTAAGATCTGTATCCTCAAACGGTTCAAAAAGTAGGTGACAAAGAGATTCCAACACCAGAGATAAATTGCACAGAACCAGAACAGCAAGCAGGTTTAAGGCACTTTGCAGGTGTCCTTAAAAAAAAAACCCCTGCAAACTAGGCTGTGGGAGCCCAGAGAAAAACAGTCCATATGCATGGTGCGCAGAAACAGCGACCACATAAAAAAAGACATAAAAGGTGGAGGCTGCCTATCCACTGTCAGGTTGGAAATACATTTTGCAGGACAGTGGGTCCCCAGAAGCAGGGTTGAAGACCTCTGGTATATAATATTCGCACATCAGGGAGCCGCTATCAATATGCAGGGTATTGAAATCACTTTTGAATAAGCACTCGCTATTCACTTTCACTTTTGAGATCACACGCACTCTGTGTAAAGGGAGCACATCTTACAAAGTTATTTATATATTTATTATTTATATTAGTTATATAAAAATATATTTGTCAATGAGCTCAGGATCTGTTGAGCAGCAAATCCTCCATCATGGTCTTGTCAGTCATCTCTCCTTACTCTTGACCAGTGATCAGTGAAATCTGACTCCTGCAGCTTGTGTATGGAGCAGAGCAAACACTTTCAGTTTAGAATTGTAGCGTATGTTTTCCAACTGAACTAAATAACTTTTATTTCTATAAAAAAGCAAAATGACAGTGGGGGCGGTGCCGCGGTGGGCAAGTAATGTAATTGGTGTAGGACCAAACTCAGTGTAACACCGACTACCGCAGCAAGCCAATGTTTATGTAACTTCAGCATTCTTGTTATGTGCCAAATCGCAGGACCCACGCTATATTTTTTGACCGTCCACTCCTGCCCGTAGCAAAGGTAAAACCGCCTGCTCCTGCGAGATGCTCCCAATTTATTTGTGTATAAGCAGCCCTAGAGTTGAGTGCAGTGACTGAGAGTTCACAGTACAAGGCAGTAGCTCCCAGTGGCCAAACCAATAACTGAAGGCAGGCCGGGTCTATATGCCAAATATGGCTGTCCTGCTGGGATACCTCCTGAAAGGAAGGTGCCTTGGTCTGCCCACCAAAAAGGTTAGGAGCAAGGAAAACCATCGTTTGGACAGCCACCATGGTGGTCAAATACATCCTGTGTCTGGCCTGAGCAATTCTGTGAAAAAGTGCACGCATCTCCAGCTAGACGTAATGGGCTGGGTGTCATGCACATTCCCCCAGAGCATCCAAACATCTAAATATGGTAGAATCCACAACCCCTGGGACCACACGGGGTGGCAGGGCAGCCTTCATACACCTTGTAAAACACTCGAGTGGCTAGGAAAAGACCTAAAGGTAGAATCCTGAACCGATTAATCTTGTTCCTGAAACTAAAGAGTACAAACTTGCTGTAAAGCATGTCACTTGGAACACTGAAATATGTATCCATCAGGTCTATACTTGTGAACCAATCTCTTACCCTCACTGACCGAAGCACATTGTTTGTGCGCCACATACGAAAGGGAAGCTCTTTTAAGAACCTTTTGGAACTCGAAAATATCAAGCGTAAAACCACTCCCTCTGAACTATAGGATGAGCCTCCTCTATTACTCTCTTCTCTAACAAAGAAAGAGTTTCTCAAGAGAGAGCTGCTGAATTGGATCAGGTCTACCACAACAGTAGGAATGCATCCCGAAAACAGTTAGTACATCCATTGTGCATTATCACCAAAACCCAAGAATCAGACATTGTGCTTTCCCAGTAACTCAGATTATGTGCTATAAATCCGCCAACACTAGAATTTCAGGCCTTGAAGGTTCTGCTTGTTGAGATTATGGGGGAGTGCTGACACAGATACCTTGGGGCATGGTGCATGTGGGCATCATCAGAACTAGGAAATATCTGCTGGACCTGCGGTTGAGGACATATGACAGAAGCATGGCTGCACAGTCGTGAAACGGTGATGAGTAAGTGCTGTTGGCGTTCAAAAAATTTGGAGTATGTTGCACTTGTGTTTGCTGCTGGGTGGTTAGCTGTGCCCTTCCAACACCTTGGACCAAAGAAATATCCGGTAATGATGGGTAGGTCTCTCAGGATCTTTTTACAATCCTCTGGCAACTTGGCTTAAGCGAGCCATACCTGCTGGTGAGCAGTCAAGAGCATTACAGTGAGAAAGATCAGTTCTCATGTCAAGTGTCCCATGGCAAGTAAAGCTGTCTGAAAAATTACTGACCAAGGGATCCACTTCTACAGACTCCAAGGAATTAGAAGCAGCCAAAATTAATTTGCAAACAGTGTTCCCAACCAGAGTAATGTAGGCACAGACTCGTATGCTTTTCAGAAAAAAAATCTGTTTTCATCCATTACACCAGAACAGGAAACTGGTTGTTCAGCTTCGGGTAAATTACACAATACAATGGACAGAGTGCAAGCAGTCTTGGAATGCTTCTTGGCCATCTCAGAGGTTGCAATTCAGTGGGAAAGTAGTCTCCGGATGAACCAACCTCTGGATGAACTGTGAAGCATGTGTACATGCTCCCAATTAGTAATTTGACAAACACCCACAGCTAGGATTGACAGGCATAGTGTACAACACAATATGTACAACGCAAATAACGAAAACATAAAACTCACTCAAAAACTAGTCAATAGTGCAGTGACATGTCTGAATAGAATGAATAGAATCGTGAGGTATCTGACACGTGCAGATGGTAAAAGAAAAAACAAACTTATTGATAAAGTAAAGATAAAGAAAAGGTCAATGCCAATGATCGTGCCATTACGGTGGGAAGAACGGGTCAATCGAACAGCTCGTAACGCAACATAGAGGAGCTGCAATGTGCAAAAAATGAGCAAAAACAAACATGAAATGGTTACCGCAGTAGCCAATGCAACAGTGTGAGTGTCAACCCACAGAACCCAAGGGCAAGTGGCACTCGTCCAATCCAAACTAATGCAAAACAAAAACGAAAGATTATCCACTACAATAACACTATCTTTGTCAGTCAGGATGAAGGAAGCAGAACCAAATATTCCAAAAAAAAAAAAAAAGGTCCTTGTTGTGGAAACCTGATCTCCTGAAATAACAAATTGAGTACACTATTGTAATACAATCACTACGTTTACATGCACATGAATAATGCTATTATTTTCAATAATCAGAGTAAGGACCTAATCGCATTATGAGGTTTACATGTCAAGAGCAAAGCTCTTCACTCCCGTTTACATGCAATTTCCATTATTCTTATTATTCACTAAGAATTGTGGTTATTTTTTTACTGCCATTATTCACATACCCCTCTGCACAGCACAGATGATGGACTCAGAAAGAGCGGGTGTGTTACTGGCCGCTGTTTTAATTTATTTACGTCTAATGCAAAACACGTTTGTATGGTTGTATTTTTTTTTTCGGTGCCATATAAATGTGATGGCAATTCGTTTGCCTACACTGTGGTCGTGTTCTACTCGCCATTTCTGGATGAGGGTAAGGAACATACTGGTGGCAGCGAATTGTGTTTTCCCCAGAAATGCAATGCTTTCTTCCCAGCCATCGTTTCTAATCTGCGATTACAGGTGCGCGTCACATCATTCATGTATGTCACAAGCACATGCACACTTTGGTCAGAGCGGCAATACTGCGATTAAGGTGTTTACATGACTGTATATTTCGATTAAAATCGGCGTACTATGTTAATACGATTATGCTTGTTGCGATTATGAGTTTAATCGCATTATTTAAATTGAAGTATTGCGTTTACATGAGGTAAAGTTTAATCGCAATTTTCCCAAAATCTTATTATAATCGCATTAAGAGGGTGCATGTAAACACACTAGGGATGGAACGGTTCAACTTACTCACGGTTTGGTTTGAATCACTGTTTTAGAGTCACAGTTTCGGTATGGTTCGGTATGTGCTATGATTAGGGAAAAACTATACAGTCAAAACAAAATAAAAAATAAGAATAATCTATCTAACTACAAGCAACAGCACAAATAAATACAATAGAGTAAATATACAAATTAAATAAACAGTGATTTTCAGTTTTTTTTTAGGTAGGTCTAACATTAGTTTTTAGGTACAGAAATTGAATAAAGTAATGGAATGTAAAACAGCATTGCATATTTGACTGTATAAATTAAAGATTAATCTTTATTAAAGTTACAAAAGCTATTCAATCAAGAGCAGTGAGTGATTTCTTTGTTGTTGCTGTTTGATTAATATTAAGAAAATGCTGTCACTTTAAGACACTTAAGTACGTTCAGCCGGCTATGTCTGCTATAGGATACTTACCAAGATGGGCATTTTGACAATTTTTGTGTGAATTTGTCCATTTAAACACAATACTTCAGAGAGAGCTTAATATTTGCGCGCGTTCTGATGTGCAGGTTTGCGAGCATCGGATGAGCACACGCACAAAACTTCTCACTGCTCGCGCGAGCTCGCATTCTCTGCCTCTTAAAGGTTTAAATGAGTTTAGTTTAAATGAGCAATATCACTCGAGTACGAGAGTGATATTGCGTTTGTACAACAGTTCGACGGAACGTGTGTAATTAAACAAGAAACAACTCAGATTTGAGAACCAGAACGAACTGTTGTATAAACACAGATATCAACGTGTGCTGTTCAGGTCTCACCTGTGCACGCACGCTATCAGCACCCGGGTGATGACAGAATAAATGACTACTCATAATCCAGCATACGGCATTTGCATTGAACAAGAGTGAATGGCTTGTCCACTTTTTTTTTTCATCGTTATAGCAAACCATATTACAGATGCGCTGTCAGATTTAAGTTGAACCGCGGTCCTTGCACGTACCGAACCGTGTGTGGAGAACCGTACGGTTTGATTTTTTTCCGCAAATCGTTCCACCCCAAAACGCACTCAATGTTGTGAATTTTTTATGCTTGTCTTTCATTGTTTGCATTTTATCAGAATCAGAAGAGCTTTATTACCAAGTACGTTTACACACACAAGGAATTTGACATAATGCAGACATACATGATAGTGCAGACATACATAGGAATAACACAGTAGGTATGGATTCTAGCACTAATATAAGAAAAAAAAACAGAAATTGAATAATGTACTATATACAGAAGTAGAAGTATAGGAAAAAAAATTTAATTGTTTAAATAAATGTAATGATATGTTATAAGTGTGCAAATATGTTATTTACAAAGTGTGCAGTTTACAAGTGTACAAATGTTGGATTCTGTGTATAAATATGTCAGTTGTGATGGACAATGTATAATTATGAAAGTTTAATTGTTCAGGCTGAATATAGCCAGCGGGAAAAAACTGTTCTTGTGCCTGGCTGTTCTGGTGGTCAGTGCTCTGTAGCGCCGACCAGAAGGCAACCGTTCGAAGAGAGAGTGGGCTGGGTGTGAGGGGTCCAAGGTGATTTTTTTAGCCCTTTTCCTCAGTTATGGATGAACACAGGACAGACTCAATGATAGCAGAGTAGAACTGTTTGAGCAGCTCCTGTGTCAGGTTGAATTTCCTCAGCTGGCAAAGGAAGTACAACCTCTCGTCTGTAAGCAGACTCGTCTCCGTCCTTGATGAGGCCGATGACTGTAGTTTATTGTGTTGTTACGAAAATATCGAATTCATAAAGACTAGCACAAACTACAACTTTCATTTGAAGTTCACTTGTGTATTTGTGTAATTTTGCACAGAAGCAAGTTGTAATATTACATTTATGTTGTGTATATGTCTGATTAATCTAATGTTTATAGGATGAATTAATCCACTAGTAAAGTTCTTCAGTCTTGCTCATCCCAAACCCTGACTATGACTGGATAGTTTAAAACAATAGTACAGTTATGGCCAAAAGTATTGGCAGTGACAAATATTTTGTTATGCTAAGTTTGCTGCTCCAGTATTACTATATTATTTTTTTCACTGGTTTATATAGTATACTGGAAAACAATGAAAAGCATTTCATAAGTTTTAAAGGCTTTTATTGGCAAAAACATTTAATGCAGGCAAACAGTTGATGTTTACAGTGTTGACCCTTTTTTGCAAATTCGCTCTGTCATGCTGGATATCACCTTCTGGGCCAAATCCTGACTGATGGTGATCCATTTATGCCTTATTAGTCCTCGGAGTTATCACAATTTGTGGGCTTCTGTTTGTCCACTCGCCTTTTGAGGAGTGACCACAGGTTCTCTATGGGATTGAGATCCGGGGAGTTGCCTGACCACTGATCTATAATTTCAATGTAATGATCTCCGAACCACTTCATTACCACTTCTGCGTTGTGACATGCTGCTCCATCATGCTGGAAAATGTACAGATCATCACCAAGGTACTCCTGGATTATTACTGGTTGCTCTTGCAGGACGTTTTGCATTCTTTATCCATGGCAGTGTTTTGGGGCAGAATTGTGGTAGAGTCCACTCCCTTGGATGAAAACACACATCAGGATGCTTCTCTGTTGGCACAATCAGTTTTCCAGATGTCCCAAACAGTCGGAGGGGAGCTTCATCAGAAAAAATAAACAGACTTCTGCTGTTCAAGCCTTGTGCAAAACTTGTCCTTGATGTTTTTCTTGGGAAAAAAGTGGCTTCTTTGACAACAGGCCATTGTCCTAGTCTTTGCCTCACTGTGTGTAGATGCTCTCATTTCCACCTGCTACCAATACTGAGCAAGCTCTGTGCTGCTGGTGACACTCCTTAGCAGGAGATGTCCTGGCACTTGCTAGACACTCCGGGATGTCCTGAAGCCTTCTCCACTGCAACTGAACCTCTCTCCCTGAAGTGCTTGATGATACGGTAAATGGTTCTGTCAGGTGCAAAATGTATCCAGCAATTTCCTTGCATGTCAGGCCAATATGATTATGGCTGTACGTCTTTCTGTGGCGGTAATCATTGCTAACACATGAGTACAATGATATGAGGCACTTCCTTCTTTCCTCCTTTTGTAGCAATAAAAGCCTGGGTACACTTCACTTTCCACGTTCCTTTCCATCTCATGCACAGCGCGCCCGCACAGCTCAAACGCGGATGAGCGCGAGTGTGACACATGTGCAGTATCACCTAGTAGACTTGTTCAGTCTCAACATTCACCTCGCGCCTGCACTGTTGTATGAGGACCACATGCAGTGTGCACGGACGTCCGCAGACACTTCTGATGACAAAAACTGCATCACACGGACAGTGTGCAGACCGCTGCGTAACGTGGACGGCCGAAGTATACTTTGGACTTAAGTCTGCTCTTATAATCCAATCAGAATGATAGGGTGATTTCACCAGACTAGTACTCGTTCACACTTTCCCATGTGCTGATATCATTAGTGAAATTATGTTAGCTACTCATTTTGTACCAGGGCCAAAACAAAACTGTTTAGTTTTTTGTCAAAGTTGGCCAATGAAGCTTTTTGCAGTTATTTAAAATGCATCTTATTACTCTGCACAATAATCTAGAAAGAATTAATGTGAATCAACACAACAACAATGAAAGCAGCAAACTAAAACTAGCAGCAAAACAGCTGTCGGAATACTGCTGATCCCTCAAGCACAGCCCTAAGGAATGCAATTTATACATATGTGTATTGCATATTAAAATTAAAGGGGTCATATGATGTTGCTTTGGAAGACCAAACAAAGTAGTTTCGCTTTCACATCGAAACACACGGCGGGCTAGAGTGAGCGGAGGCGGGCGGGTTTGAGAACGGCACGGCCGGCAGATTCAATGAAGGAGCGGCCGGTGGGCTTGCGGGAACCACATGTGACGACCCCGGGCTGGACTCCGCTTCATCCACGGTGAAAGCCGACCCGGCGATCGACAGTGCGAAGTTGAAGTATTTCCTCAGCAACCAGCACGGATCAGCTCTAGGCATGACGAAGCGG
>NW_015540852.1:10264-26600 GCF_001515605.1 Sinocyclocheilus anshuiensis | reverse complement strand
CTTCGTCCACGGTGAAAGCCGATCCGGCGATCCACAGCGTGAAGTTGATGTATTTACTCAGCGACCAGCGGATCAGCTCCAGGCATGATGAAGCGGATATTGTCCTCTTTTGGAAGACCAAACAAAGTAGTTTCGCTTTCACAACGAAACACACAGCGTCTTCACGACAGCGAACAACAATACTACAGCGAAAATAAAAGTTACGCCTTCTTTCTTTGCGTAAACATTTGGGCGGCGTTATGCAAATCTTCCCACATCGTCACGTAGACATGTGGGGGCGTATTAGAATGAGCCGTTTTAGGTAGGTGTGGTTGACTCGTAACTTTTATAAAGAATATCTTTGGATTTGAGACTTTAGTCTTTGCAACTTTACAGATCTTCTTTATGCACCAAGAGCTTGTAACACTTCAAAGAGAAAGGACAAATTGAAATCACATCATATGACCCCTTTAACAAATGTTTTTAGTTATAAGTTTGAAATCACCATGAAATCAACAGACTTGATTGTCTTCGTAACACTCAAATACGCTTCATTAAACAGAAAAAGCATTTACATGACTTACTTCAACCACACCAGCAGATCCGTTCACCACCTCAAAGATCCCTGTCTCCTCCAGCGACACCTGCATACACCCTACAGTTAGTCCAGCACAAACCCATCCATTTCTATGCAGTGGAAAGACACGTCATAAAAGAAAACAGGGACACCACAGCTTTTCAGACCTTCAGATCTCTCAGTCGGGTCTTGGCAAGGGTGATGTACTCTTGCAGCAGAGAACGATACTTTCCTCCGATGTACGGAGGATGCATTACATGAACCTAAAGAACAAGCATAGAAATGAAAGGAAATATGAAGGGAGATCAGTCCAAACAGCAGCTTCATCAGTGAGCACAAAGATGTTTTATAAACTGACATTACAAGGTTTTTGACATTTAATTGGTATTGGGTTGCACTTAGATCACAGAACCCTGAGTGCGTGTCTGACCTTTAGATACTGTGGTGGTTCATAAGGAACGAGGTCTGACAGGAACTTCAGGAGAAACACAGTGGACTTCTTGCTTTTAGCATGATAACCGCTGGAGCCACCAAATGACAACTAATAAAGCAAATCACCACCAATAAATTAAACACCAGGCAGAAGAAAAATACAAAAACAAGATACTATTTAAAAAAACATCATCTCAAATTTAGGTAAAGGCTACTAAAGCATTTAATATGTGAGTGTTTGGAGACAAAGCACAGACTTTAAACCAATCACTGTATGGGGGAAAGACAGCGGGACCCTCGAGAGATGCCTGACGGGCCAACAGGAACAACGTGATCATCTTCTCCACATCGTAACTGTCAAACGCTGATCTCAGCAGCCTGGACAGTAGATCTGAACACAGAGACAGACACTGCATGACGTGTAATTACTCCCTCAGTATTCATTCATCAGAAGCTGAAGAGCACTGGCATGTACCTGTGAGGCAGCACTGTGTCTGAGAGTGATATATCAGCAGATGAGACAGACACGAGAGAATGTGACGCCAGTTCACCTCATGAGTCTCTAAGACCTGCTGCATCTGACTCAGCACACACTCCACACTGAAGACAAGACAGATCTGACAGACAGAAGGGACCACAGCTGTTACTCTGGGTCAGACGTAGAGTTCTCTCTCTTTTCAAAACAAGAAATGGACAGTTTAAGCAATAGCACACTGTATCACGGTTATTGACAGCTAAGCAGTAAAGATCTGGCGCCCATCCATGGTAATATTTCATAAGGCAGGAAGAATGATGGGACAGGTGGGTCCTTGAAGATCTTATTGACAAAGAGAAGTGCCTTTATATAAAGATATGGATGAATTCAGAGCCAGTGGAAGAGGTATCTTCAGTTTATTTTTGATGGTCTCATCAGGTTTAGTGGACACAAGTAGTAATGGCACTGAGAGAGAGTTGAAGGTCCTCTGCTGTGTGTTCAGGGAATGTTCCAGTATCTTGTTCTTAACAAACATCTGTCTGAATTTGTCCCTGTTAGGTGTAACTGTGTCATTGAGTGTTAAAGGAGTAGTTCACTTCCAGAATAAACATTTCCTGATCATTTACTCTCCCCCATGTCATCCAAGATGTTCATGTCTTTCTGTCTTCAGTCGCAAAGAAATGAAGGTTTTTGAGGAAAACCTTCCAGGATTTTTCTCCATATAATATACTTCAATGGGGACCAACGGGCTGAAGGGCCAAATTGCAGTTTCAGTTAGCTCTTCGTCTGTGTACTACGGTTCAGAAAGGTAGGGTAGGGCGAAAAACCGTCAAAATCGTCTGGCATTGTGTTTTACCATTTTTGTAAAGGGCATTTGACTTTCTTTGCACGTTAGTTTTGGTGGTCGGTACTTCCGCCTTCGTCACGCGTGACCTTTCCAACCTTTAATCTGTAAGTGAACTAATCCTTTAAGGGATACTCTTGATCTGAGCTCGAGGCAAATCACACTGAATAAGCTCAGGTTACTCTGTGTGTAGTGAATTCATTCAAAGAGTATAAAAGTAATTTACCTTCGAAAAAAGAGCCGTCAATAATGGAAGCGTTTTAGCAAAGCTCCATTCACTCTGTACAGCGATGACATCTGACACTACACAAATCACAATTATAAGCAATTACACACACTTCAAACTGCTACAAAGATAAATGACAAACAGAAAAGAGTAGGGCTGGGTATCGAGTTCGATACTTTTTAGGCACCAACCAAATTGCCTCGATGCCATCGAGTATCGAAAAACGTCTTGTTATTTGGTACCAAATTTTGAAACCTAAGTGGTTAATCTGGTCAACGTCAGTGAGCCAATAAGCATGCAGCATGCTTGATGTGCCTAAATCAAGTGCTGGTGGTTGGCTCTGGTGAGGCTGTGCAGGATTGTGGCGTCTTCGAATATTCATTGATTATTATGGTGAATGACGTCAAGTTGACTGTTGCAAAACTGGCAGATGCGTCTACGTGCTTGGAGCTGTCGAATGAGGTATCTACCTATACATATCTATGCTAGTTTACCCGTTCTGCCCAGAGGCACGACTCACACGTGAGGCTGTAGTGTATAAGTTAAGCATCCAAACCTCTATAGATGTAACACTACGTTTACACCAGTGCGTTTTTGTTTTAAAATTAAAACGATCCTCGTCCATACTGGCGTTTCAACTGCATTTCAGAAAAGATCTCCGTCCACACTACACGACCGAAAACACTATTCATGCACACTGTAGCATCATGCTACACAAGACAATTTATAAGATTTTTTTTATTTATTTTTTATTTGGTTTTATGGATTTAGCTGTTGATTTAAATTTTAAACTCTGTATTTGTATCATTGTATTGTGTTACTGTGAAGCACCTTGGTCAGCATTAATGTTGTTTAAAGGTGCTATATAAATAAGGATGAACTTGACCTTGACCTATACTACACTTTTACTCAAAACTCACCCACCATAGAGTGTTTATAATAACTCTCGATTGCAATCTAATATATGTTTTGGCCATATAATGTTCCTGAGATATGCTATTTGTAGACATTTCTATTAGCTAATCGCTACACCTGCTGAGCATTTCTCATGTAAACGCCCTGTATTGTTGTGACAATAGCCAGAATCTCATAAAATCACAGACAAATCATATACTGTCGTAATCTCGTGTTTATTAACTTCATGTTTCATCTGTAAAAATGTTTTCTTGGGTTTCAGAACATTCAGAAGTGTAATGAATGTTCGTCATCAGAAGAGACAGGGCGGGTTATGAACGCGTAATATGGGATATGACATATGAGCAGCGAATGAGCTTCCTCTGAGTCAGAACAGTGATCGCGGAAGAGAAAACACAGGCAGACAGTGCATAAAAAAGCAAAAAGCAAAAACCAAATACACATATATATATATATATATATATATATATATATATAGCTGCAAGCAGCGATTATCGGGGTTCAAGCGCTTTAAGGAATTTAAGGACATACTAAAAAATTCAGTACGTATTATTTAGCAAGCCTGTAACCACCTAAATCAATGATATAAAAAAGCATTTTTGGCAAATCCAGGTAATGTATCCAGGTAACCATAGAAATATGATGATTTTTTAACGTTTATGACTGGTATAGCGCCACCTATGGTCGGATTGGAGGAATTCGCAAAAGTAGGTTTGTCCTACAGGGAAAGTTGTTCAGAATGAGGAGATCGATCGTACGATGTGGAGATCTAATGTATGCGTGAATATATGAACATTTTCTGCAATTTGAGGTAATTTACCATAGAAATATAGTGTTTCTGAAGCCTTTTTAACTGTTATAGCGCCACTTGTGATCTGATCTCCATAAAACGTTGCATGCTTGTTTAGAATCACCTGTCGCATGTGCTCACCAACTTTCGTGAAGTTTTGAGTTTTTGTTTAGGCTTTTGGGTATATTTGGACACGCCCCTTTTCTAAACGACCCCCTTATAGCTACCCAAAGGGTAAAGCTCAACATTTTTTTTTTGATAATTATTGACCTAGAGTCCAGAGAATTGTACTGCAGTGTTTTTTTTCCCAGATTGAGTGAAAAACCTAGGACTAGTTCACAAAAGTAGGTTTTTTACATATTCTCAATTATTTAACAAACAATTAGATTGACAGCAGTAGTGCTTGAGGCAAAGTTGTTCGGAATGAGGAGGTCTACATATGATATGAATATTGTGTGTATGTTTGAAAAACCCCACAATATACAAACGTTTACGCCCTTGAAAAATGCAAAATTGCCACCCAGTGGCCAATTTCTTTCAAATTTCTCGCAGACCTTTAGGGCCATGAGTGAAACAGCTCCACTGAGTTTTGTTTCGATCGACCTCCATTAACCTTGTCTAATAGGTGCTCAAACTTCATTGGCCTGTTGCGGCCATGTTTTTTTGAGATACGCAAATGTTCTTATAGACACTTGTGGCACTTTGGACCAAGACACTACATAGCAATTTTCATGTTGATCGGACAAATGCTTGCACAGTTATAGCATTTAAAAATTTTTCCCCTCTTATAGCACCACCAAGTGGCCAAGCTCTGCAATTTTTTTTCATGTGACCTCAGATTGAGCTCTTACATAATTGCTTTGAGTTTGGCGAAGATATCTCATTCCGGTCAAAAGTTATAGCAGTTTTAGTAAAAGTGACCCTGCCCCTTTTGAATGTTTTGCGAGGGCGAGTCCAAAGTTCAACTTTTTTGATAATTATTGATATTCACTCTACAGAGAATCTTTCTGCACTGGTTTTGTTCCGATCGGGCGAAAAACCTAGGACTAGTTTGCAAAAGATGGTCTTTCAAAAAATCCAAAATAACCAAAATTTTGTTGGTGACAATCGAATCCTCGCATGCATTTTGTCTGGCGTGAGCCAATCAGTCAAACGATATAAGACGCTTGAGCCTGCGACTAACGGTTTAGGAGTTATGAGCGATTTCCTACTTTTAATCGCTGTAGCGCCCCTGTCAGGCCGACTGGGGCGAGCCTTGGTGACGTTGTAGACAGTGTAAGTACTACCATCCCTCCAAGTTTCAAGTCTCTACAACTTTCGGTTTGTTCTGCCCAATCAGTTTTGCGTGGAGATTGCTGATCCTTGGCCATTCTAACAATTACAATTGGGTTTCAACGCTACACGCTTGAACCTCTAAGAAAAAAACATAGGTATACAGCGCTGGAAGCAGCTAATGCTCATCAGATCGCGTAAATCAGTGAAAAATTAGTAGAAATTATGATTCTGTCTAAGCTATGTGTTTTAAAACGGAAATCTCACTAGTGTAAATGTAGCCTAAAAGATGTGGAAACGGAAAACCATTTGAACTATTAAAACTATTTGCACTGATTTATTGTTGGTTACATTTTGTTCCTTTGCGCAGTGGCTCAGGAGATGAGGCTTTGAGTCTGTAAAAACATCAACAAACTGAAAAACTAAAACAAGTTTTAACCAAAAACGGATTTCATAAAATTAGAATAGAAAAAAAAGTACTGTTCAAGAACCGGTACCGAAGTCAAGGTATCGGTATCGATCTTGAACATTTTTGAACGATACCCAGCCCTAGAAAAGAGGTTCCCGACACACTGTCAGTCTGTGCTTTAGTAGACTAGTTTTCAGTGTCTCTTCCTGCAGGTCTGTAAGTATGCCATTGAAACAATCACTCAAATGACTTGTTTAAAAACTACTGGAACAATTTCATTGGTGTAGCAAAAACAGACTTCTCGTTAACTTCTTGTTTATTAAGCAGTCGCGGTCGTGCTGAGATACAGAAAGTCTAAACTCCAGCACTCTTGTCTACGTGATATTACTCAAATCAGGGTTCCCACACCTTGGTTAACTTAAAATTCAAGGACTTTCCAGGTCCAATACCCTCAAATTCAAGGACTTAATGTGGGGACACATTTCAAGTGAAAGCAAGGTTACATCGTGCTACCTTGTAAGATTCATTGTCACAGTTGTCATGTGTCAAACACAACTATGCAAAAAAAGCAAATGCAAATTTTGTTTTTTTTTGGCATTTATTTTTGGCCATATGACAGAGATCTGATATTATGTGTCGTATTTCGGTTTTGCATAATCCTATACTGTATTCTAAAATGATCTGATATTAACTTTTGCATGGATTTTATTGAAAAGAGCTTAAGCTCATGTAACCAGAAGTTTTAGGATATATGAATATGCTTTTAAGTTTTTCTTGCCTCATGGGTTTACATTATCTTAGCAAGCAAAGCAATTCAACTCAATTTGAGGTACCATTGTAGTAGTTTCGTGCGCGCGTGAACGTCATGGCAATGTACAACAAAAAGTATCTCACGTGGGAAACACTTAACGTAATGCGTAAATGTGCGTAACTAACACAAATCAAGCAAGCTAGTATGCATAGTCCACGAAGTGCTGGCGAAATAACACATTAGCGGACTAGAGGGAATAATATAGGATTTTTTCCAGAAAACTTCTTGCACAAAATAAATTCAAGCACTTTGAAGGACCTGTATCTATGTATGTTTATTTTCAAAAACTTTCCAGGGCCTTAAATTGTTCAGATTTTTTTCAGGATTTCAAAGACCCATGGGAACCCTGTCAAATATAGACTGACAGAATGTTAGACCGTCAACACACTACAACCATCTCTAAGCTGTGTTTCTAAAATTCATACTGTATCGTCATGTTCTGTATGTGCTGTTCACTTGTTTATTGTCAAAACAACAACAATCTGCCCTTCGCTAATAAAACATGAAGGCAACATATTTAAGAAATAAATCAGACAGAAGTCTCACCTTTAAAAATGGGTCGGTATGTAAAAACACGCATGAGCGTGTGTGTGAAGAACCGCTGCAATGTGTCTTCAGTAACACAGCCACCAAACACTGAGACGTCAAACACTTGAACCCTAACAGAATCAGAATCAGAATGAGCTTTATTCGCCAAGTGTGTGCAAACACACAAGGAATTTGTTGTGGGCTTTTTTAGGAGCTCTTGGTACAAACATACATACATACAGTACATACATATATGACATTGACAACAGAAAGAACATTTAAATAATACTAAGAAAAAAATAATAATAATGCGGTATGCATCTGAAACAGAAGATTTATGTACAAATTTGTGCATTATTTACTATACAGCTGTATAAATAAAAATAAATGTATGTATCTATATAATACTTGAGAGAGAGGCACTAATTAGTTAAGAAAAGAATTTAAAAAGACGTGGTCATTTCTGTTTAAGCTGGAGATGGCATGGGGGAAAAACAGTTTTTATGCCTAGATGTGTTCTAGTGCACAGAGATCTGTAACGCCTGCCAGAGGGGAGAAGTGCAAACAGGTTGTGTCCTGATCAACAATCATGGCCATCCATGTGACATTACACTGGCCAGAACACATCTGCCTCTGTTTCTGAATAATGTGAGAGTTATTCCATGTCAACTCGACAGAGCCTCCCAGAATGGATTACTCATTTTCAGGGATGAAATAGTAATGCATCTGGAAGCTGAATTCCACATTGTCAACCAAATCTGAAGCAGGGATTTAGGCTATATAGATTATGCAGGAACATCTTAACAATGCAACATTTTTCGGTAAAAAAAAATTTTTTTTTTGTAAAAAAAAGTCGGTAATCACATTTTTTCTTTCTAGCTTCCTAAATGAAGACTTCTGTTAAAACACTTCTTCACCATAAACCTTCAACAAATGTTAATTAAGATGAAAAATAAATAAAAAATTTTTTGTGTGTATTTATATAGAAAAATATATATCACCAGCACACTAAAATACATATAGATACAAACAAAAAGTCACTGAAATTGAATGATCCATAACCATTTATCACCTCCAAACCTCTGATCATATACTTTTATTGAATAATTATTCACTATTAACATTTACCAGAAGCCTGCGGCTGACGTCTCGGTGCCTTTAACACTCAGTGAGTCCAGCAGCCCTAAAGATCAAACACAAATCATATTACTCTATAATAATTTAGCTCATGATTTTTTTTTTCAGTTATTAAAACAAAAATAGTTGTTTTTTTTAAGTTGACTATTTATTGAAAAATATAACCTGCATGTGCATGTGAACTACACATTATTTAAAGTGTACATTTCCCAGTGTAGTTTAGCATGATATTCTGCGGTGAGTCACAGACTTACATGAGATCATGGAGTCCAGAATCCAGCAGCATGTCTGAGAGAGGTTATGAGCGGAGTCTTCAAACGCCCTCCGCACCAGAACACACACTACAGCTACAGCACAACCAATAAAAACACACCACACTACTGGAACACAACTTCAATCCAAAAACACAGAAGAGCAGGAGTGTCCAAACTCAAACGATGAGACAGAGCTGAAACAACTTTGGAAGTTGTATCATGAATTGAAATGGACACATCACACACTGGATATGTGGATGAGTTACTACAGGTCATTATTTGAACACAAGGACCGTATCTATGTGTATCTTTATGTGGGTCAGTGAAGAATAATCTAACTTAGTATTTTTTCTTTTCTTTTACTTCATTTGAATAATTTAACTATTACACTGTATTGGTTCTTTTTTCCTTTTATTCATTTCTGCATGTTGCTTTGCACGATTTTCATTTGGTACTGTTCATTTGTATATTTATATGCAATGCCTTGGCAATTTTTAAGTAAAATATTATAAAGTATACTAAATAAAAAACTCAAGACAGAGAAAGAACAGGTGCAAGGCAGTGATGTGAGTCAGAGAGAAATATTTCTTACTGGAGAGAATGTGATGTCGTATCTGTTGGTCATCCGGTGTGGTTTTCATGGAAGCACATAAAGCTTTCAGCTGATCAGTGATCCATGCGCTCACAGCTGCATCTCTGATCATCACATCAGAAACATCACATGTGGCGACTGCTCTGACTACAGAATGACTGATGATCATTTATCTCCTGTATCTCATGTCATGACTGCATTACCTTTCCAGCATGAAGTCCAGCGTGAGGATGTTGTGAGTGTGTAGATGATAAATCACTTCCAGCACGGGCTGTGTGCACATAAAAACAAACCAGTCTCACTGCAGTCTCACTCACACACACAGCAATCACTACTGAATTCACAGAAGCCTGTTTCTGAGTAAAGCAGAGAAAAGCATATTTTTAAGCAGCTGTCCTCATGGGGACATCAGGTTGACTTCAGGTTTTACTGTCAATAGCTTTACTATGGCCATATACAATAAAAGCAAAACCTGATCCACACACACACACCTTAAGCTTCCAGTATTCCTGCCAGAGGAGCTCGGGACTGAATATTCCAGCAGACATCAGCGCTTGAGCCGACTTCAGTAATGCACACACATCAGACTGTTAAAAACAGTTTTAATGCATGAATACATCCATCAGAATGTAAAAACAATCAGCTGTAATCAGTACAGGGCTCCAGACTAACATCTGAGAGCAGTGGCACCAGAACCACTAAGATCTACAGGTGGTGGCGCCAGGAGCAGATTTGGTAGCGAATAATAAAGATAATTTAATCATAAAATGACTATTGTTTTACATTAATAACTGCCGTTTCTAATAATATTGCATGCTTATCTCTTGGTAATGCACATTTGACAGTAAAGCACTGAGCTTGAGTTGGAAAGCACACAAAATGTACTTTTTTTAACAACAGTAATGTGCGAAATCTAATTTTATAAGGAAAATTAAGATATTCTACTCTTATTAAATGTACCATTATTCTTCTATAGTATTATATGGAACTGACCGACAACTTTAGTGACTATAAAAGGAGCGCTCTTGCTTTATGTGCGATTCAGTCATAAACTGAGAAGTTTGTTTTTCAAGGCACTTTGTGACTTTTTTTTACTTCATACACACACAAAAAAAAAGATTTCTTGATGATTTGATATTCTATAATAGTGATTTTATAATTTCAAAATATAAGGCAAAAAGTAGAAATAAATGACTAATAAGCCAATAAGTGGTCCTCTGCTGCCATCTACTGTCATCTACAGTCATTTTTTTTTACATAAGTGTTTGTTTACCACAAAGTATATTTTGGTCATCCCATTAAAATAACATTTAAATTGGATCATTTTTAGAGCTTTAAAGTGCTGGAAATAGTTGTGTGAAATACTTGAAAGTCACTGAAAAGTGCTTGAATTTCCCTCCTTAAAAAGGTTGTACAAACCCTGAAATGAGTAATGTAGTTCATAACATTTGACCGTTTCTGCCACAACACCATGGTTATAGTTAGCGTTACTACTTCTGGTTTTCTGAAGTACGTCAGCGCTGTTTGACCTGTTTATAACAGAACTCTGAGCAGAATCTGAATGCTTCTCACTGAATCTCGCAGCGCTCTGCAGTAAAAGTGTTGTGAGATTAACACTGGTTTCCGAATAAACCTGTTTTGAGCTCGGTGGTCGCACCAGTGCGACTGCTTACAAAATGTAGTCGCACTGGCAGAAAAACTGTTTGCAAAATGCGATCATTTGGTCGCAGTCTGGAGCCCTGCAGTATGTGACATACTCTCTGTTTAGTGTTCAGTAACACATGTTCTGTGTTTGTTTCTGTCCGTGTGATCAGATCCTCGATGTTTTCCAGCAGAACTCTCGCTGACAGCAGCCCGACCGGAACCCCCATCTGCTCCGATCTCCTCCGAAGCTCATTCTCTGATCAACATTAATACACAAAACCAACACAAACACAACAACACAATCACATTAAGATAAGCAGATAGAAAAAAAAGGAGAGAAAAAAGCAGTTTCAAAAACATGTTGATTCCACATCATTAAGCTTTCATAATTTATGAGAACTGAAGGCGCCAGCAGACGCGTCTTACCCAGAACAGATGTCTGGATGCCTGTGTTGTGCTCCAGCCCTTCATATCCGTCACAGCTGATGCTTCTAATTTTATGATGTGACTGTGAATCACAGATTAAAAGGTAATCAATGCAGTACCTGTAAACATCACTATACTATGATAATTATGATTTGTTAAATAACACTTATTAAAATCACGTCTTGTGTGTGGACTTTTAAAGGGGTCCTATTATGCTTTTTCACTTTTTTAATTTTAGTCAGTGTGTAGTGTGTATGTTTGGGCATTAAAAAGATCTAGAAAGTTACAAATCTCAAAGTCCACTCCAAAGGGAGATATTTTGTTTTTTAAAAATCCCTTTTCAAGAACTACAACGAACGGCTCGTTTGGACTACAGCGTTTGTTTTCCGGGCTTTGTGATATCACAAAGCGGCTCATTGGAATATCATAAAAAATAATTCCCGCCTACAGAAATTCGATTGGTTGGGGGGAGGGGAGGGGCGAGGTTGTGGTTAGAACGCTTGGTTGAGTGAGTGCATCCGGGAGAAAACGAAGAAGAGCTGCAGTGCTGTAGCGTAAAATTTTCGGCATGTCTAGAACAATTCTTACAAGTACAACACAACGTAGCTGGGCGCCGCGGACAGACGCCGAACAGTGCCGCTGGTGTGCCTACACTCATAGAAAATAAATGGAACAGCTCGAGTTCTTACAAGAACCAGGAAATACGACCACATTAGCCCGGTTGTGTTAAATCTGCACTTGCTCGAATGCATTTTAAAATCTTGCTAATTACTTATAAAGCCCTAAATGGTTTAGCTCCACAATACTTGAGCAATACTTGAGCAAGATCAGAACTGGAACACATCGCTCACAGGTCGCTGCTGCTCAGCCACCTGGAGCGGCTTGTGTTGAGAATCAATTTAGCCAAGAGCTTTTTGTCTCCCAGCCAGCGAGTAGCTTTTCTGGGGACAGTTATTGATTCTGCCTGGATGCGGGCATGTATTACGTCGGAATGCTCCCTGACTGTTCAGCAGCAAGCGGCGTCATACAAACTGGGGACTTCACGTCCCCTCAGGGCATTCCAAAGGATGCTCGGTCTCACATCGGCCGCTTCCTCTGTGATTCCTCTGGGCCTGCTTCACATGCGGCCCCTCCAGTATTCGCTCAAAGCCCATGTCCCGTCCCACGCTTGGCGCCTGGGACATTTTCATCTCAGGGTAACCCACCTCTGCATCAGAGCTGTGGCTTCTTGAAAAACTCCTCGCCTGTTTCAATCAGTTTCAAACGGCTCCTGGTCAAACCTGGAGCAATGCTTACACATCAACTGCCTCGAGATAATGGTGGTTTTTCTAGCCCTAAAAACCTTCCTGCCGGCATTAAGGGACCACCACATCCTGGTGCGTTCGGACAACATGATGATGGTAGCCTTTATCAATCACCAAGGCGGTCTCAGGTCATGCTCCCTTCACAGGTTGGCTTCAACGTCTCCTTTTACGGGCACAATGCAAACTCAGATGTGGACTTCTTCGCCTCAGAAGACAACTTTTACTGCTCAAATTACTTTTCGAAACAGCGAGATGCCCTGGCCCACGATTGACCCAGCGCTTGCCTGTGTGCCTTCTACCCGGTTGCCCTACTTCCTCAGGTCATCAGACGGGTTAGGGAAGTCAGATGCTCGGTCCTCTTGGTGGCCCTACTCTGGAGGAATCAGATGTGGTTCCCCGAGTTGATTCAGCTGCTATTGGCAGCTCTCGCATGCGAAGGGCATGATTTTGGCATCCTTGGCCAGAGTTGTGGAGCCTTAATGTTTGGCCCCTCGACGGGAGTCTTTGCAGCTCCCCGCGAGTGTAACTGATACCATTTTGGAGGCTAGAGCCCCATCTACAAGACATCTTTATGCCCTTAAATGGTCAGTGTAACAAAGTTCGTAGATCGGGAAGGAGGCGGGAACTAGCGAACATTTAAACATAAAACTTTAATATCAAATGAACGAACACAAAACGAAAGTAAAAGCGGCAGCCCCTCACGGATGACTGTCGCGTAAAACATAATAAAACAACAACATAAATAGTCCAGTCCTGGTCCTCTCTCGTCTTTCACTGTTGTCACTCCTCCTTTTTTTCTTCTGGAGATCATCCATGGGACTCGAGACCGGTGAGTGGCGCAGGTGTCACTCATTATCATTTACTCCACCGGCCTTGCTCCGCTCCCACGGCTCTCGGCCCCGCCCCACTCATCACAGTCAGTGAACGGATCAGACTCCTCCGCTCCCTCTTGGACGGCAGCCACCCCTCCTCGGCCTAGGAGCGTGGCAGCGAGCCCTTCGTCCCACCTCGTCTTCCATCGTTCCAGCACCACCGCCTCGGGCAGCCACTGGCGGTCTCCGCTCCTTCATGCTGCCCGATCTCCTCAGCAGCGAGGGCTCTCTGACAGCGTGCCCCTCCTTCCTCCCGGGTTTCGGCACCAATGTAACAAAGTTCATAGCCGGTGAACATTTAAAAATAAAACTTTAATAAACAAATGAACGAACACAAAACGAAAGTAAAAGCGGCAGCCCCTCACGGATGACTGTCGCGTAAAACATAATAAAACAACAACATAAATAGTCCAGTCCTGGTCCTCTCTCGTCTTTCACTGTTGTCACTCCTCCTTTTTTTCTTCTGGAGATCATCCATGGGACTCGAGACCGGTGAGTGGCGCAGGTGTCACTCATTATCATTTACTCCACCGGCCTTGCTCCGCTCCCACGGCTCTCGGCCCCGCCCCACTCATCACAGTCAGTCTTCTCTGACTGGTGCGCAGCATGGAACAAGGACCCATCATCTTGCAACTTGTCCTACGTGTTAACTTTTCTACAAGAGCTGCTGGATAAGGGCGCTACCCTTCCACCTTCAAAGTATATGCGGCAGTCATTGTGGCGACTCATTCTCTCGTGGCTGACCAGTCCATCGGGAGAAACAACTTAGTCGTTAGGTTTCTGAGGGGAGCTCGGAGATTGAATTCGCCTCACCCTCATACTGTGCCGACTTGGGACTTAACTATAGTCCTCAGGGCCCTACGGGGCCCTCCCTTTGAGCCACTCCAGTTGGCTGACTTGCGGCCCGATGCTTAAGACCGCCCTCCTTCTGGCTTTAGTGTCAGTCAAGCGAATGGGTGACCTGCAAGCACTGTCAGTCAGGGCTTCCTATCTTGAGTTTGGCCTAACGACTGTAGAGTCGTCCTCAAACCAAGACACGGCTATGTGCCGAAAGTGTTCTCCAGTCCATTAAGAGCACAAGTCTTCACCCTTCTAGTGCTCCCCAATTCAGAAGGTTAGCAGGGTCCTAATTGGTGGTCGACCGACATATCGGCATCAGCCAGTAAGTCTTTCTGTGTGGCTGATATTTTTCAAAATGGATTATGACACCATATCGTGCATTTATGCTTCCTCTTTAAGACAAGCCACTTAGACGTGAAGCCAGCACCTGACAGTAAAATGAACAATTGTCATTCACTTTCTAACTTAAACAGACAAGCAAAACAAAACAGATTAGAGACATAAATCTTTATTATTAAACAACTATCCCATACTATAATTAAAACAACCTGTTGCTCTGTAAACTAACTATACATGTATTGTACATAAAATACATGGAATTACACATACTATTTTTATTCCCAGTATTGCTGTGCTAAAACTTTTTCTTCAAGTAGAGGGTCCCACAACAAGAGGAATTCAAACACTGAGGCAGACAATGCTACAGAGCTTTGAAAAAAGGTTTTCCAAAATGGAAGAGAACAAATGTTTGGTGCTGGCAACCCTGCTGGATCCTCGTTATAATGCCCATGTGTTTACAGCAGCAGACACACTGGATAAAGCCAAACAGTGGATAGTGGAGGAACATGCCACTGCCTCCGCACAACCAGAAGCCACTTCCAGAGAGGAAGGTCAACAAGTCCTCCTAAACAATCAAGGAGAGAGGCAGAGGAACCCACTGGTATTGTTGATTAAATTTATGCCAACATCCTCAAAGCTCAAACGGCTCAAGAAGGGAGAGTGAACATCACAGAGGAACTGAACCTTTACCTCAGGGAGTCAGTTATTGACAGAAACTGGTCTATCCCTGGAATGGTGGAAACAGAATGAGTCACGACTGAGCCTCCTTGCACCATTGGCAAGGAAATATCTCTGTCCTCCGCCCTCCACAGTTCCAAGTGTAAGAGTATTTAGTGAGGTTGGGGCCATTTATGAAAAGAAGAGGAGCAGGCTCACTGGAGAATATGCAGAGAAACTTTGTTTCCTGCATTACAACTTGTTTAACTGGGACTACTAACTAAAGGGACTGGTAATGCTGTAAGCACTTTAGTCTTTACATTTTGTTTTATTTGTGTGAACTAAAAAAGTGGACTGTGTAACAGGGCTGCTTTCAACTTCACTAAAGCATTCATTTATTGATGTTACCTCATTGCATTTGTTAACATTTTGTTTGTTTAGGTGTTTCAATTATTTTTGTAAAATGTTGTAGCAGACAGAAGAAGCTTAACAAAAATAATATTGATTGAAGTTTTGATATTGATAGAATCAGGGTTTCTGTAGGATTTTTAAGCTCAAATTTAAGACTTTTTAAAGGGGCCATATGATGCGATTTCAATTTTTCCTTTCTCTTTGGAGTGTTACAAGCTCTTGGTGCATAAAGAAGATCTGTAAAGTTGCAAAGACTAAAGTCTCAAATCCAAAGAGATATTCTTTATAAAAGTTCAGAGTCAGCCACGCCTACCTAAAACGGCTCGTTCTAACGCCCCCACATATCTACCTCACTATTTGGGAAGATTTGCATAACGCCGCCCAAATGTTCACGCAAAGAAAGAAGGCGTAACTTTTATTCTCACTGTAGTATTGTTGACGCTGCAGCCATGTCGTGAAGACGCTGTGTGCTTCGTTGTGAAAGCGAAACTACTTTGTTTGGTCTTCCAAAAGAGGATGATATCCGCTTCGTCATGCCTAGAGCTGATCTGTGCTGGTCGCTGAGGGAATACATCAACTTTCACCGTGGACTCAACGGATCG
>NW_015540852.1:5297-9453 GCF_001515605.1 Sinocyclocheilus anshuiensis | reverse complement strand
AAGGCTGTTTCTATAAAGTGGGGCAGTTCCAACTTTGCAAGGACAGTCTGGCGCTTCTGACTCACAGCTTGTAAGTACATTTTTTATATTTAAAGAATTTGCCACTGATGATGCAACGCAACGCGTAAAAACACAGTATAATGGGGTTTACCTTAAACCGCATAAACACATTGCATTACACCAGATACACAACATAATGTTCTTTTTAGCAACGTCATATGACCCCTTTAATCTTAAAAAACAAAGCGAATACATACACCAAATAGGAAATAAAATAGTTATCAAATACGCATGTTCGGCTTTCACCGTGGACGAAGCGGAGTCCAGCCCGGGGTCGTCACATGTAGTTGCCGCACGCCGGCCGCGCCGTTCTCAAGGCCGCCGACCTCCGCTCACTCAAGCCCGATGTGTGTGACGCATTTTATGGAAGACTGTTTCCTGAACCTGCAGAGTGAAGCACTACTGGTGCGCTGTCTAAAGCGGTACAGCCGAACGAGCAACCTTTTAAACTATAGCCTACTTCACTGCACCATTTCTGCGGCGTAACCCCACGTATGTGTCGCCACATTCTCGGGTTATGACGAATAAAGAAACGTTAATCTTCCGAAATGAAGCAGCTACCGCATAAACACATTGCATTACACCAGATACACAACATAATGTTCTTTTTAGCAACGTCATATGACCCCTTTAAAACCTGATGCACAGGACGTGGATCTGACACATATCTTCTCCAAACTTTTTTTACGGTCATTTAAGACTTTATAACTCATTTAAGACTACGTTTACGAGGTTACTCGCCAAAACCGTGTATTTTGACATAATTGTGTGTTTTCGTCCGTTGAAGCACTACTGGTGCGCTGTCTAAAGCGGTACAGCCGAACGAGCAACCTTTTAAACTATAGCCTACTTCACTGCACCATTTCTGCGGCGTAACCCCAGGTATGTGTCGCCACATTCCCGGGTTATGAACACAGAATATATTGAAATAAACTAGGTTAACTATTTCAAGAAGGTTACCAACGGGTATGTTTAGGAGTTGGTTAGGACAATAATTAAGTGTAGACAACTACATAAGTTATTTTATATGTACCCGTATATATATATATATATATATATATATATATATATAAACCAGACCAACCAGAATGTTTAGGGTTAGGAGTTCGTTAGAACAATAATTAAGTGTATACAATTAAACAACTACATAATTCCTTAAAAATAATAATATACAGAATTGAATAGCAAGTGCTATAAAATAGTATGAGCTGCTAATATATACATACAAAAAATAAATCATAATAATAGAATAATAATAATTTTAAAAAACTAGCCTATAGGGTCCTAGAAATGCGGTCCTGAAATTGCAGCTTCTGGTATTGCAGGAATTGCTTACTGTAAATGCACATTCATTCTCTGTCAACAGGAGGCGCTTTCGGAACGGCAAAAATAGGACTGTTTCCCTGGTAACGGCAGTAAACAAAGCAGGGCAGCACCGAACTCTGAAACGTGCAGCGCTCGTGTTTTGACACCACAGGAACCAGTTGATTCCTCTGCACAATCTGACTTTGCTGCAGCATGGATCAACCTGCTGGTTCGTCTGGCCAGAGGAGAACTGGCCCCCCGACTGAGCCTGATTTCTCCCAAGGTTTTTTCTCCATTCTGTCACCAATGGGAGTTTTGGTTCCTTGACCAATGCGATGGAGTGTCGCCTCCGGCTTGCTTAGTTGGGGACACTTAATTTCCAGTTATATCGTCAACTTTATTTCACAGATACTATTTAAACTCAACTGAGCTGGATGATGACATCACTAAATTCAATGATGAACTGCCTTTAACTGAAAATTGAGTGTTTACTATTGTCACTTTGCATTATTGACACACTATTTTCCTAATTAATGCTGTACAGCTGCTTTGACACAATCTGTATTGTTAAAAGCACTATATAAATAAAAAAATAAAGGTGACTTTTGAAGTTTAATCGTCACATTAAAGGGTTAGTTCACCCAAAAATGAAAATTAGCCCATAAATTACTCACCCTCAATGCATCCTAGGTGTATATGACTTTCTTCATTCAGACGAATCCAGTCGGAGTTATAATAAAAATTGTCTTTGATCTTTCAAGCTGTTTAATGCCACTCAGTGGGTGTTGCATGCATCAGTCCAAAAGAACTTAAATAAAAAGCGCCCAACCATAAAAAAAAAATGTCTCACACTGCTCCGGGGGGGTGAACAAAGGCCTCCTGTAGTGAATCGATGCGTTTTTGTAAGAAAAATATCCATATTCAAAACGTAATAATCACTTTAATGTAGCTTGCGCCAACAGTTGTACACGGAAGCAGCTCCGGGCGCACCAATATATAACTCCGACTGGATTCGTCTGAAAGAAGAAAGTCATATACACCTAGGATGACTTGAGGGTGAGTAATTTATGGGCTAATTTTCATTTTTGGGTGAACTAACCCTTTAAGCCATATCACAATTCTGGTCTTTCCGTCCCCAAATCTAACACCTCCTGAAATTATAATTAAGACTTACTTGTACAATTTAAGACTTTTTAAGACTTAAGACCCCGCAGAAACCCTGAGAATTATGTTAATTTAAGTGTTACCTCGTTTGTTTACATTTTGTTTGTTCAGGTTTTCTAATATTTTTTGTAGATGTTTCATCAACATAGACCTGGATGATAAAACGGTATCGATATTTATCGACGGTACACCTTCTTCGATAACGATATAAAAAATGTTGGATATAGTGCACGATATAGGCACGTGCTATGAGTGAAGCAGACAGCACACACAAACACATGCTGAAATGAGTGCTGTGCCTGCCTGTGATGAGGAGATTGTGAATAAAGAATGAATATTAGTCGAATTTAAAATAAACATTTGCATTTGAATGGTAGGAGTGTGTCAGGGAGCGTCATCAGTGGCGCGCGAGATGCGGTGATGATGTAGTGACTTTGTTGCATTTTAATGTTTTGTTAGTCTAGCCCACGAGACGCACCGCTGCTGCGTTATTCATTCAAAATATTAGAGAAATATAGTAGCTCAATGCTTAGAAGATCTTGATTAGGTTAAAACCGAAACCAAGACATTCACAAAGAACACATATTCAGCGCATTTCTTAGATGGACAAATATGACTGCTGCACTCACGTCTCACACAAGAGATGTATAGAAAGCCAGGAAAAGTTAAAACGGTTTAAATTTTTAGAAAACACGTCACGAATTTGTGGAGGTTTATTCCTTTTCACTGTGTCTCATATGTTTTTAAATGCAATCTGTGTGAATGGCGCTTCGGCTCGTTGCAACCCTCTACATTGCGAGTAAATCACTCGCATATGCGACTAAATCTTACTCTGGGCGACTAAATGATGTCTAATATTAGCCAATGGCTAATAAATTCTCAGATTTTACTCAGATTTAAACTCTAGTGTGAAGGCGCACGACTCCCCGTCGCTTTGTTTCACACACACGCAGAGAGAGAGAGAGAGAGAATTGACGCGCTACATGTAAACGATATTCTTTGTTGTATTTTGCTGTCAAAATAACGGAGTTCCTTTGGAATTCTTCAGCGTTTAAGAACTGCCGCTTTCTCCGCTAGTGGGAGGAACTAATGTGCAAACGGCAATCTCATTGGCTGGCGCTCACCTATTATCATCCCTGTTTTGATTTCAGCAAATCAGTTCGAGCGAACACACACAACCTGATTAATATTCATGAATCCAGTAGCTCATTAATCCTTAGTGCGTTTTATATTGTTCTTATTAATTCGTATCATTATTATCTTATCAGTATTTTTGAATTCCCCCCCAATTTTTTTTTTTTTTTTACAGAAACACCGAATGACCAAAAAAGTACCACCACCAGTCCGAAGTTCAGTTAAAATGACAAATATGCATTCATAAATGGTTATCAAGTTTTAATTCTAATGACTAGAGTTCTATCATTAACCCTTTAACGCGTAAGATAACACCGGTGTGATCAGTCTTGGCTGGTCCCTGAAGCATACGATAACACCGGTGTGATCAGTCTTGGCTGGTCCCTGAAGCATACGATAACACCGGTGTGATCAGTCTTGGCTGGTCCCTGAAGCATACGATAACACCGGTGTGATCAGTCTTGGCTGGTCCCTGAAGCGTACGATCACACCG
>NW_015540852.1:3833-4163 GCF_001515605.1 Sinocyclocheilus anshuiensis | reverse complement strand
CACAACCTGATTAATATTCATGAATCCAGTAGCTCATTAATCCTTAGTGCGTTTTATATTGTTCTTATTAATTCGTATCATTATTATCTTATCAGTATTTTTGAATTCCCCCCCAATTTTTTTTTTTTTTTTACAGAAACACCGAATGACCAAAGAAGTACCACCACCAGTCAGAAGTTCAGTTAAAATGACAAATATGCATTCATAAATGGTTATCAAGTTTTAATTCTAATGACTAGAGTTCTATCATTAACCCTTTAACGCGTACGTACGATCACACCGGTGTGATCAGTCTTGGCTGGTCCCTGAAGCGTACGATAACACCGGTGT
>NW_015540852.1:767-3786 GCF_001515605.1 Sinocyclocheilus anshuiensis | reverse complement strand
ATGACCCCTTTAAGACCTATTTAATCTGCATATAAAACATTAGAAATTAGATATTTGTTTAATTTTTATTTTGTTTGAATGTTAAAACAAAAAATATTTGTTGTTTACTTCAAAAAATTGGGTTAATTAAAAAATACAGTGGTTACATTTAAAAATGTTTTCTATTGCTCTTTGTTTTAAAAAAAGGTTATAAAAAAATGTCAATAATTATCGATACCGAACGATATGAAACATTATATCGTTAAGTTGTTTAGCTATGTCGCCCAGCTCTACATCAACAAGAAGGAAATGCTGCACTAAACCTTGTTCATTTAAGTGTTACCTCTGTTGTTTAGATTTTAATTGTTTAGATATTATAATTTTATTTTATTTTAATTTTTTTTGTAGATGTTTCAGCTAAAGAAAAGGAAAGGCTGCACTAAATGCTACTTACATTTTTTTTTTATTTAGGTTTTAATAAATATTTATGCACAATAAATGTTCATTTAGTTTCACCAATTTTCTGCATGTCTCTCATTTACTGTAATAGCATGTATTATATCAGCCTCATATTGGCCAGATTGATTTCTCAATAACAACATCAACCATTAAAAGTCCAATATCGGTCGACCACTAGTCCTAATCCACTCTCTTAGAGTATATGTTGAGCACTCTGGCCCGTTTAGGCACTCAGAGCAGCTCTTTGTATGCTTCGGAGGCCGCTCTAAAGGGCTGCCGGATAGTGGATGCTATAGCCCTGGCTTACACCTCAGTTGACTTGCAGTGTCCTATAGGTGTGAGGGCCCACTCCACCAGAGAAATGGCCTCCTTCTGGGCTTGGTCCAGTGGGATTTATATTGGTGATATTTGTGCAGCTGCCGGCTGGTCGTCGCCATCTACCTTCACTAGGTTTTATAACTTGGATGTCCCTGCCCTGCAGACACAGATTTTGTCCGCTTAATTCTACCTAATCCTCTTTGTAAGTGGAGATGTTATGTTATGTAATCCTCAGCCTAAGCGGCTTGGGTCTCATTATTTGCTCATGCTTACAGGAGCCCTCAGTACGGGTGCTGGGCTTGCAGAGTGACTTCGTTCTGCACTCTGATGAAATGGCGCTCAAAGCTGACTTATATAGTAGCTACACGAACATGAACAAATCAGGCTTCGGTATCGGAGTAAACAGGAGTTTCTTCATGAGCGTTATTGACACAACACTCATTCCGTTATCTCAGGGAACCAAGGTTACATTAGTAACTGGAGCGTTTTCTTGTTGATTACTCCTTGTGTAGTTACACCCCAGTGCTTCCTGTCTTCTTTGTTGAGTCTTGTCCATGAATGGTTGTACTGGTGTCCTCAGGTCTTTTTCTTGGTTTTCTGTTGTTTTCCTATTCTTTTGTATTTTTATTCTGTTAATGAACTCACTGCACATAGATCCTACTCTCCCTCATCTCTGAGCTCACCATCATTACAGAAGACTCGACCAAATGGATCCAGCAGTGAGGCTCCTGTGTCTCCGTCAAGGAGATCTTGCCTTGAGGACTATGTAAAAGACTTTACTGAGGTGGCTCATCTGACCAAAATGGAGGTTTCCCTTATGATTTTTTTTATCTGATCCTCTCAACTTGATTATGCTGCAATGGCCATCAATATTCTGTGTGTGCCACACACACTTCTCCTGAGGTGGTTTTGTCCACTCCTGAACCCTCTGCCTGTCCTGTCACAGCCAAGGAGGCCATCATTAAATTCTCTGTAACCATTGTTGGTTCTGTTGCTACCTCATAGTGTGTTTCTGCCAGCATGGTTCCAAGCTCCGCTCTGGTCTCCAGCTCCATTGGCTCCACCTTAGTGGTCCTTAGCTCCATCAGCGCTGGCTTGGTAGTCTGTTACTCTGCCGACTCCGTCCTGTCTCCCTGCTCTGTCCGCTTTTGTGGAGCGTCTGGAATCCGCTCCCTGGGGTCTCTGTTATATTACCTATCTTGTGTGTAGACCTTTAAGTTACTTCCTGTCTGGTGCACCATTTCGCTGTCAGTTTGTAGTTTTCTTGTTGATTAGTTCTCTGATTGTTCCCAGGTGTGCTTTGTTTGCCAATTACTCCTTGTGCAGTTATACCCCACTGTTGGTTGATTGTGTCCACAATTCTGTTCCTTGGTTTTCTGTTACTATTGTATTTGTATTATTAATAATCAAATTATTTGTTTCTTTATTGTTAATAATCAAATACCAGATTGCATTTGGAACATGGATGAAACTGTCTTTGAAAAGCCCCTTTCACACAGCCACAGAAAATTGCCAGAGTGCCTTCTGTGAGAACACAAACATAGGATGGGGACCTAGTAACACTGCCGGGATCAGTCCCGGAACGAGCCCTGTGTGAACAAAAGGCAGGACCAATGCTGTAAAGCAGTGGTCACCAACCTTTTTAGGCCCAAGATCCCTGACCTCGGCCTTTATGAAAGACAAGATCTACCTATTGAAGAATTGATAGAAAAAGACATCCCAGATTGTACTTCAAATTTGAGGCCTTTTACTTAGTATTTTAATTAGTGATGCTCCGATCATAGCTGATTCAGAATTCAGATTTTCTTTTCTTTCTTTTTTTTTAAACTAGCAAATTGGCTGATTCTGATACTGATACTTAAGCAAATTTATTTATTGGCTATTTGCTTTATAACAAACAAACTGTATAACCCCAGAAATGTAATGCATTTTTGTACTTATTTTACTGTTATTTTCGGGATCTAATGGGACAGTGATAAAGATCTGCTGTAAAGGGTGTGTCGTAGTGATGATTACCTTTTACAGGGTGTTTTGAAGGCAGATCAAAATTCACAAAAAAAAAAAAAAAAAAGTGCAAACTGGAATATAGAATTGATCAGTGAGCTCCTCACGATCCACGCTGAAGCGGAGATCTTTCACCAGCTTAGTGAGACATTAAGGCTGATTTATACTTCTGCGTCGGACCTACACCATAGCTTACGCATAGACGCACACCCATACGCCGTAGCCTGACGTGCACCTCTCCAAAAATCTAACAGCGCGT
>NW_015540852.1:0-339 GCF_001515605.1 Sinocyclocheilus anshuiensis | reverse complement strand
TTTTTCCGTGGTACTGCGGGTTACACCAGCAACATGCCCGTGGACACTGCATCCTAGCGGTTTGCATGTGTACTGCACGTTGATGCGGACAACGACGCAGAAGTATAAATGAAAACTGACGCATAGCCTACGGCGTAAAGGCTACGGCGTAGATCCGACACAGAAGTATAAATCAGCCTTTACACGTCACATCGTAATGTAACTTGTCTTTACGGGATGTGTGTGAACACACGCACAGATTCCAGAAAATCACTGGTAGTAGGGCTGCACGATATTGGAAAAAAAACTCACATAGCGATATTTTTTTTTCTGCGATATATATTGCGATATGAAAAAAAA
>NW_015540851.1:945958-991853 GCF_001515605.1 Sinocyclocheilus anshuiensis | reverse complement strand
TAACCGAAAAGGAATTGTTTCTTTTCATTGAATTGTTTTCACCTTGTTCTCTCTTTTTCCTCTTTCTCATTAGAGCGACGAAGTCTTCGCATCCCTAGTCTACTTAGAATCTTAAATGATTCCCTTTGAGCTAAATTGACCTGTTTCCCTTACAGTGCTACATAAATAAACATAAATATAAACATACAACACTGGACGTAAGAACTATTTTTAGACCTACATAGCTAACTATCTGAAGCGGTATATTTATATACTATAAATAGTTGACTATACGTACACATAACCTAAGACAGAAAATACAAGTAATTTACATAATAACTGTGCATGATATTGTGCAAAAGAGGTATTTAAGGTTAAGAAGCAAGTAGTGCAGTATGACAAAAGTAAACATTTGGGTTATCTTATTAAGTCCTTGTAACATGGAATGTTTATAAGAAGGTGTCTGGTGCATATAGAGAGAACAGAGTGTGTTTTTCTACAGGTGGTTTGCCCAGCCCACTCACCTGTGTGTAGCACACTCAGAATTGCACAATGTTTTCCTTGAAACATGGAGTGTTTATAAGAAAGTGTCTGGAGCGTATAGAGAGCGAAGAGTGTGTTTTTCTACAGGTGGTTTGTCCAGCCCACTCACCTGTGTGTAGCACACTCAGAATTGCACAATGTTCTTGAGGTTTTCAACTGTTTTCATGTGGTGCATGTGGTGTGGTGGGATGGGGGGAGAGAGGATCCTGGTTTCAGGAGGTAGGGTTGTGTATGAGGTTTCAGAGGGGGGTGAGGTGATTGGAATTGAGGGCTCTCACAGCCTGGGGGAAAAAAGCTGTTGAGCAGTCTTGCAGAGTGGGCCCTGATGCTCCGGTACGTCTTCCTGATGGCAAGAGCTGGAAGAGACTGTGGGAAGGATGGGTGGGGTCTTTCACGATACTGGTAGCTTTACTGGAGCATCGTGCAAGGAAAATGCCCAGAATAGAGGGGAGAGGGGCACCGATGATCTTTGCAGCTGTGTTCACTGTCTGCTGTAGGGTCTTGCGGTCAGTAGCACTGCAGTTCCCGTACCAGACAGTGATGCAGCTGGTCAGCACACTCTCAATGGTTCCCCTGTAGAACATGGTGAGGATGGGTGGAGGGAGACTTGCTCTTTTAAATCGGCGCAGGAAGTGGAGCCGCTGTTGCGCCTTCTTAATGATGTGGTTGGAGCTGAACTTGGCAGTGCAGTCGTGGGTCAGCAGCGAGAAGAGCAGCGGGCTTAGCACACAGCCTTGTGGGGCACCTGTGCTCAGTTTGGTAGTGCTAGAGGTGTTGTGGCTGACATGGACTGACTGAGGTCTTACGGTTAGAAAGTCCAGGATCCAATTACAAAGGGAGATATTTAGGCCCAAGTCTGTTAAGACATCTGTCAGCTGTTCAGCACAGTCTCTCAGTACCCGGCCTGGTATGTTGTCAGGACCTGCAGCATTGCGTGGGTTAACCCTAGGTAGGGTCTTCCTTACATCGACTGGAGACAGACAGAGCGCCTGGTCGTTGGGAGGTGTGGGTAGTTTTTGTGCAGGTTTGTCATTCTGCATTTCAAACCATGCATAAAACTCATTGAGTGCATCTGGGAGGGATGTGTCATCATCACAGGCCTGTGGCAGGGGCTTGTAGTCTGTGATGGTCTGAATAGCTTGCCACAGACTCCATGTGTCCTTGCTGTCAGTGAAGTGATTATTGATTTTTTGTGCATACAACCGTTTTGCTTTCTTAATGCCATGGGACAGGTTGGCTCTTGCTGTTTTGAGGACTGCTTTGTTTCCCAATCTGAATGCGTCATCTCGGGTCTTTAGCAGCCCACAAACCTCTGTTGTCATCCATGGCTTCTGGTTGGCACGTGTGGTGATGTTCTGTGGTGATGGTCTTGGTGATTGTCACATCATCAATGCACTTTTTGATGTAAGCAGTCACTGTTTCAGTGTACTCTTGCAGGTCTGTGTGGTCATGGTAGGTGGCTGCCTCTTTAAACATGTTCCAGTCTGTGTCCTGGAAGCAGTCCTGTAGTGCTGTGGTAGCATCGTCTGGCCATACTGTGATCTGCTTTTGGACCGGTTTGACAAGTTTGAGAAGTGGTCTGTATGCTGGTATTAGCATAACAGAGATGTGGTCTGAGTACCCGAGATGGGGGCAGGGTGCAGCTTTGTATGCATTTTTTTCTGTTGTGTAAACCAAGTCCAATGTGTTGTTTTCTCTTGTTGTAACCAGGCGTTGTTAATGAATTAATGACACACAGACACACACAGGGGTTTTGATTAGATAATAATATTGTGACTTGTGGCTTTATTGGAGGGAGTCGGTAGACAGGCGGTGAGACTGACACTCTAGGGAAGTGCAGTTCGCTCAAGATCAGGCCGGGCGGACTGCTGGAACTTTATGAAAAAATGATGAAAATGATGATTGTAAATGTAATATGTTAACAGTATGCACCTATATGGGGCAACCATACACTTAAAACTTTGTAAAACTTAAAACACTAACAGGTGTTTCACCTGTACCTAAATTTTGCACTGCATTGCGTTGTGTTTTAGGGTAAATGAGACCTGAAGCATGTGTAGAGCTGACAAACATCATGGGCTATATTATTTCAGAATGTTTTTGTAAATTTTTCTTTTACTTATCAAATGGCTAACAGAAAATAAAGACTTACTGAAAGGTCAGTGGGGAAAAGATAATGCAAGTTGAAGAAATAGATGCTTTATTTAGAAGTGTAAAGCCATTAAATGGTAAAACACTTGAGTAGATTTTGAGAAATTTGAGCTAGCACTTGTTAAACATTGTGGTAGATGATGTGATTGAAGGCCACTTTAATAGAAAAGTGATACAAATTCACTACCAGTAAAAGCTCTTTGTGAGTCAGTAGTAAGTAAATTTCAAGTTTAGTAATTAGTTTAGATGAGATGTTTTAGGACTTTCAGTCTATACTCATAATCACTTCTATCTGACTTTGTGTACAGTACCCTTAATACACATCATGTCTCACACTCTATTGGAACTTGTGAGGAGATCAAGTAAATTTGTGTTTGTCAGATGAATACTTTGTTATTTTAATCCACTCTGAATCAAACATTACTGTTTTTCTCACACAACCTCTGTAAAAGTTGAAGGAGCTAATTACATACTGTGTTTTGGCTAGACAGGGGCCTTCTGAGAAATCTAATCCTAGTATTTTTCCACAACTTTTTACTTGTTTATTTTTACCTTCATTGAAAACCAGAACTGAAGCTAAATTTCTTGTTGCTTTCCAGAAATTAAGAACTTTCCATGTAATATTTTTTGGAGGTTAAAGTACTGCAGAAATAGTTTGGGGTCATTAAGTTAAATGAATTGAAAGTGAAAGTAAAGAGTAAAGTAAAGTTTAAAAAAAGAGAGATTTCTATATGTAGCTTTGATCCAAAATTCAGCTTTCATTCGTAATAATAAATTACATAAATCAAATAAATGCAGTCTAAAAGGCATAAGAGACTTCTTTTATCAACCCCAAACTTACATTTCTTTATTTCAGTAGGTGTTATACATCCAAACAACACATATTCCCACTTAAGTAATTACAGAGATATTGTTAAATACAACTGAACTGAACCGAGGGAAAAAAAATCCCATCTGAATAGTGCTTTACAATGTTATTTACATGTCCTGATGATATACATGCTTACCAATCATTCTCACATCTGCTACATTAACTTCCACCAGTTCTCTGCGGGATCACAAACTCCTGTGTGTACAGTGTGTGTGTGAAAAACATCCCCAAGGTCGGTGTGTGTCTGCCTGAAATGGGAGCAGCAACCTCTCGGTGGCCTTCGTACAGTAAACACGGCTCCTGTGGGACTCTGTTCAACTGTTGTCTGTAACCCCAGGAGAGCTTACTTCACACATCTCATCTGTAATCATGTAAAGCAAGGTTTAGTAGGGGTCAGACTGAATGACCCCTCACGGTACGCAACAACATCAGCAAATCCCACTGCTGAGAAGAGAAATGTGGGTAAACCGGAGAGCGTTAGGCAGAGCTCTGCACTTCCATTTAATCAGTAATGGTTCTGAACTACTATCTAACACTGCAGTTAGCACTTGTTTGGTTTTAATTAGGTCACAGAAATTGAGCATGGGTTAAAAATTCGGACGATGTGCGATGATATTTGATTCCCTTTGATTGCTTTTTCCTCCCAGGTCTTTCTTGCAGAGAAAAGGGAGCTAATCAGCTTATTTAACACAGATCCTCACTCCATATTGACACAGTGAATGGAAAAAGAGGAACCATGGGTCCTGCAGATTAGGGTAAGATTAAGTTTAGCAGGAAAGATCAACTTTAGACCTGAACCAAATGAGACAGTTAATATGCACTCAATTTACAAACTTGATTAGGCCTGAACTAAACCTGATAAATTCGTTCATTGTTTACGCACCCTTATGTTGCTCTAAATCCGTATGACTGATTTTATTTCAAGTTTTCAGTGTTCTTTTTCATGCAAATACAATGAACAAGCTTCAAATATCGAGTACAAAACAATAATTCTGATGACTCGTGCATTTTATAACATGTCATGTGAAGCCATACGATAACTTTTTTGTGCAAAAACATACCTAAAATTGTTTTTATTCATTAAAATGATTTACATCGGTCCTATCTCATTCTGGTGAGTTCAGTTCAATTCAAGTTTATTTGTATAGCGCTTTTCATTATATAAATCACTGCAAAGCAGCTTTACAGAAAATTAAGTTTCTACAATATATTTAGTAGTAGCTTATCAGTGGTGACTGTCAAGTTGATGTAAATATGGCAGAAATGTACCGTAAAAATCAATTAAAGACGTAATCAAAGACTATGAGCACTATTAACAACAATGATTATATGATGCAATCAAACTTATAGCAAAATGTGGTAGTTCTGTATGTTTTTTCATGGTTGGCATCATCTGAGGTCCTCTGAGGGATTGGCATCATCTCTTCTCAGGTGTTCTGGATCCAGACTGAAGCTTGTGTAAATCCTAGTTATGGCAAAAACAGAGAAACAAATAGAGACATAATTAGCGAAGCTGCTATTCCAACCAAGTAAAAAATGATTTGTTTAACCCAGGCTAAAGAATAATAATGAGCATTTGATCAGATATAACTGCAGTACAACATTATGAGATGCATTATTTGAATGCTTGGCCAAAGAGATGTGTCTTTAATCTAGATTTTTAAGTTCATGAGAGAACATAGTCCCCTTTGTGAATGAATCATAATTTTGAAATGATCTTTTAAATGAATTGGTTGGACTGGTTCACAAAATTCGTAAATCAGAGAAAATTATGAAGTGGTTCTAGCCAAGGCAGACACGATAAGCTATAATATGACTCAATGCTTGGTGCTTTTACATCATTTTTAAGGCTTGAATGCTTGAACTTCTTTTAATTGTTAGAAAATAAAGACCACAGTCTTCAAAATATCTTCTTTTGTGTTCAACAGAGTAAAGGTTTGCCATGACAGTTTGGAACAACATGAGTGAGAGTACGTGTAAATGACGTGTTTTGGATGAACTATTTGTTCATTACATTGTGTAGGAAACTATCTTGAATGAAAACAGCTGTTTTTTCCCCTTGAAATGTGTTAATTTAGTGGCACAATGCAAAATTACCAGCACAAAGAGGGATTTTATCAGTGTGTATTGGCTGGTTGCTTCAGATCTTTGCTAGCAGAGGGAATTTGCTGATTAAGATGCGTACGGTCTTTTGGACCATTGGTTTTAGAAAGTAAGAAAGTGATCATAAATATAATGCAAGCACATAGATCTCATTTACAGGCCAAGTGAAGGGAAGTTCATTAAGTGCAGGGTCAGGACAGCTTCAGTTAACATTCGTAATTTATTAAACATGCTTTGGGAATGGGCCTGCTTGCTTGTGTATGTCTGTCTGTATGGATATTTTTAGTGTGATTACTTTAGTGGTGGTGTGCATCAAGTTTATTCATAGTTGGGTTCAATTATTTGTTTGTTGCTCTGGTTATGGGAAAAAACTAAGTGTTTGAGTTGGTATGCGTGTCAGTCTCAGCATCTGGTTGGGTTTGTTACTCCCTGAAGTGGGTTACACCAGCTCTGTTTTATAACTGATATGTCACTGTGTTTAACGTACGCTAATGTTAGCATTAGCAAATCTGTGCAAAATGGCTCATACAGTTACTGCCTCTGTTTTACTGCAAGTATGTATTATTACTAACTCAACTATGTGTGTGTGTGTGTGTGTGTGTGTGTGTGGTATAGCTATATGTAGTGCAGTACATAGTTTTTGTAAGAGAAGTATGCAAGCAAGGTCCCAAGCATTATCTCCCTTAGTGTACTAAGCTCTGAGCCTGCTGTCACATATTTGAGGTTATTTTCCTTTCAGTCCAGGGGTTGAACTGGAGTCACACATTTATTTAATTAAAAAGAATTTGTTCAAGCCTGACAATGCAATTATGTGGTTATATCTAAGCAATCTTTCACACACATAAAAGCTTCTAGCGGTTATTAACCAAATATCGCTCTACAAACAGCCATCCACCGGGGTGCATTTAAAAAATAAAAAGGGAATAAAGTGTCATTATATGGTGGTCTGAGCATAGCGAGACATATCATCTAGAAAATAAGTGTTCAACAAAACTTTAAAAAATGAAAAAAGGGAAAATGTTTTGGATTCTATCCAGTGAGTCCCAAAGCCTAAGAAAACATTTGGAAACAACTGCTGTCTGATGATTAATTATACTTTCATAGCTTCATAATTAATCATATTTTACAGATTCAACTAATTCCTACATCAATTTTGTTAGCTTTTTGTGTTATTTGCACTTTTTAAATTGAATTTGTTTCTTTCAAAAGACTAAATCCATTTTATTACACTTATTATACAAGTAATAGTAACAATAATCTGTACCAATATGCATTGTACATTGAAGTGTATCTAAAGTGATCTTCAGCTCCACCAACACATTAAACAGAAAATGAGAAGGGTTTTACCATGCATTTTGTAATACCATGCTCTAAAAATAATTTTAACATTTATTTATTTTACCTGTCTATATCATCTACATTTATATCTACACTCTAAAAAATGCTGGGTTGTTTCAACCCACCTTTGGGTCAAATATGGACTAACCCAACCGTTGGGTTAAATTTTTACATTCAATTTTTAACCCAAAAGTTGGGTTAGTCCATATTTGACCCAAAGTTGGGTTGAAACAACCCAGCATTTTTTAGAGTGTATTGTAAATATTTTTGTATAATAGTTGCACAGGTATGAAAATATGTCAAATCTGCTTTGCTAAGTAATATGGAATAAAGCACGAAGGAAAATCAGACAAAAACATTTTAAATAATATGAGTTTGTTACTTTTTTTTTCATGCCTTGGTACATGTTAAGAACACTTTCACTATATAGATTATATCTGTGAAATGTACACATTTTAAATTATTTATATTTAAAATGTGTACATTTCACAGATATAATCTAATTAATAAAAGTCTATATATATTTTATTACAAAGGAATTACACACACACACACATATATATGCATGTATTTGTACAAATTTTTCATTTATTGGAATAGAATTACATTTTTCATCTATATTTACTTAGTCATACCACTGTTATTAAGTATCATATGAATATAACATTTTAAGGGATCTATTGCAGGATTACAGATGAAATATGTAAAATAATACACAGTCTTTTGTCTCACATGTGAATGTTAACAGTAATGCAATCATACGGTGTCTTCTGGATAATATGTGGTTTTCTCATACAGGAATGAAAATGTTTGAAAATGCGACACAGTCTATGATTTAAGAGGACAGGGAGATTGGAGACACACGACACCTGCTCCGCCTCCTCAGATGATGGCTGGCTCTGCTGATGGGTCTTGGACGGAGAACGGTTGTGGTCATCATTACCATATCACACACACTGACGCATATACACTCACATACAGGTCTCTGGCAACAATCCAATCAGCAGAAGAGCTTGTGGGTAGAGGCAATCTTGAGATGTTTTAGGGGAAGTGGAACTATAATCATGGCTCTCCATACATACAAACTCTATCTCTTGCTCATTCTATTGCACATGCATGCACTCTCCTTCTCAATCCTTTAAAGTGGGCCTGAGATCACAGAAATACAAATGTGACAAAGATTTGAAAAAGCATTTCCTGGTAATAGTCACGCTTACATGAATAGTGCATGACAAGCAAAGAGCGATGAGAAGAAGGAAAGTAGGAAGAAAAAGGAAATGAATGCTTGGGATTGGGATGGGTGTTTACAGTGCATAGGTTTATAACCTTGCACTTTCAAATACTTGCAGTGAATTCTGAGAGGTTTGGAGTAACTAGGCAGCTGGACATGTAGGAGGACCAAAACTGTTTGTGGTCCTCTAGTGAAAGAGAAAACTAATAGTCATGATTATATTTCAGGGTGTCTACTGAAATTAGAGGAAAGCATCTAGGGCCACGGAAATATGATATTTGGGATAAGTTGAATTCCTGTGTGGAAGACATGAACGTTTTATATTTCAAATAAGAATATGAACATAAATTTGAAGTCTCATTGTGCACATCTTCATAAATTGGTCAAAAGAAGGTTTAACATTCAGACTATTTAAAAGTAATACTTTATTTTTTTTATTATTGAATTTTTCATGCATACTGTTCTTCTCATATTTTTTCAGCATTTTATTTGCGTTATTACAATTATTTAAGATATATTTTCTAAGAAAAGCTTACTGGCAAATTTTACCCCGCAGCTACCATTTTATGTGGAAATGTCAATTGTTTTAAATTTATGGCTAATCTTTAGCCAAATAATTGGTTTATATATTGGCAATTCACCAATAGGACCGATTTGTTTGTTTGTTCCTTCATTCACTTTATTATATTTAATAATAATGATTATCCACATGTATTTACAATTTATCTTTTGTATAAAAGCTGCGTTTTATATAAAATAGTTTTATAATAGTCGTTTAGACATTTAAAGCATTTTAAATGCGACTTATCTCAGTTTTTTAGTGTTAATATTGTTTTCATGTTGAATCAAACCTGCTTGCATTCCCATTTGGTCATGCAGAAATGACACACTTCCCCTTCAGTGTCATCCAGTAGTTGATTGATTGACATGTCCATCATAAACAGGAAATTAAGCTGCACTGGGTCACTTTGCTGTCATCTTGCCTTGTCTCTTCTCTCCCTCCTCCTCACTGGCACCCTCAGGCAATTCTCCCGATTGCATGTTGATGTATTAATTTATTTATTTTGCCTACCTTTGTTTCTAGCGGTCTCTATGAGATTAGACGAGTTCAGCTGGCACTGTTTTCGCCATCCGTCTAATCTGTGCGCTGTCACACTGATGAGGTCAATGCTGATACAAGGTTAATCAAGCATTTTCACAGAGCTGTTGTATCTTCCCTATAAACTCTAGGAGAGACGGGCCTATGAAGCTGACACGAGCCGATGACGTCTAAACCGTCACGTTAACGGTATAAGATTCAGCCTAAAGTGGCAGCGCTCCTCTTTATGGAAACAGACATACAAATCAGGGCTGTCCACCCTGTTGCCCGACAGAAAATACTCGATGTATGTATGCACACAATAAATCGGATGACCAATTGGGCTTGACAATTCGCAAAGTAGTTCTGGGATCAAGGAAAGTTTATTTTAAGATAGAGGATTGAAAGACTGAAAGATGGCGCAATGGTTTAGGGCAACCTTTGAAATGAGAGTTTAAATTACACGCACCTATTTTCTTGACGCAATATTATTCTGGGAAAAGAAGAGGACAGAGGCCAAAAGTGAACTAAATTAGACTTGATATAGCCTGACATATTTTGATTTAACAGTGTTTTCAGCACGACAGGCTCATTCTTTCTCTTTGACTTCTCTTTATCTCGAACGCCCCGCAATGAAGTTTGTTATTATCTGTAATGCATTTTTTCACTAATACATTGGGATGTTTAATTCGAGCATTGCACAAATTTGTTTCTTAATGGAATGTACCAGCGCATCTAAGAAAAGTGTAATTAATGTAATGTTTGTGGCTCTTGACTTAATAGAAGACACGGGTGGAGAGAGAGAGAGCAACTAGCAGTCTGAGTGGAGTAATGGGATACAGAGCTTTTCCACTTACTATGGTAACCATGAGGTGATTTCTAAATGCCATTTTTGTGTTTTTGAATGATGCTTACAGAAAGAGACACTTTTCATAGGGTTGTTGAGCAACTGAATTGTTTCATGTCTTTAAAGGGAATAGTTCACCCAAGAATGAGTATTTGTTAAAAAAATGTACTCACCCTCAGGTCATCCAAGATGTAGGTGAGTTTGTTTCTTCATCTGAACAGATTTGGAGAAATCTGGCATTGCATCACTTGCTCAACAACAGATCCTCTGCAGTGAATAGGTGCCTTCAGAATGAGAGTTCAAACAGCTGATAAAAACAATACAAAAATCCACAACAGATTTTAATAGAGTGCACTTTTATTGAATGTAATTTTGCTGATTATAGCAAAATATATACTCTACACAATGCGTTCTCATGATTTAATTAGCTTTTTCTCATATGTAACATACCAATTAAAATTTGCTAACGTTCCTGTAGCTCAAACAGTAGAATATGGCAATAGCAATGACAGGGTCATAATTTCAATTCCCAGGGAATGCATAATAAAAATGTAAGCCTTTTAATGCACTGTCACTTTGGATAAAAGCATTTTCTAAATGCACAAATGTAAATGTAATGTAAATGTAAATAAAGTGGCTGATGCATTACTTCATGTACAGTGTACTAGACCCTGTATGAGAGGACAATACACTGCACCCTTAACAACATTCCACACCAAAATCAAATGAAAAAGTATGAAAATATATATTTCTTAAAGAAAAAAAAAGCCATTTGTATGCATTTTTAAAATTTTTATAGCATTGTGCACTGCTATACTGAAAAAATACTATCTATATTTTAATCTAATTTTTTATCATTGTAGTGTTTGTTATAGCCTTCATTTTGTGAAAAAAATATGTTATTTGTTTAAATGTATTTTATTTAAATACATTTTATTTATTTATATTAGATATTTATTCATTCATATGTGTTATATTTATTTATGGGAAATAAATGTGAGCAGGCTAATAAGCAGTTTTATCAGGAATTATGGTGGTTACCCTTCATGGCAAAAGGGTCAATAACAGTAGTAAGAGTTTGAGTGCTTGCCTCTCTTTTTGTTGATATCAACTCCATCATTCTTTCTTTGCTCTTCACTCACGTTGTCATTTTAGTCACTTCTTTCTGTTTCTCATCCCATGCTGTGCAGATGTGCCGTGTTCTGAATATGGGGCTGGAGAGAGCAGAACTGGATCAGTCTCTCAGCTGAACGAGGCTGTGTTAATTAAAAAATCACTATCAGAATCTCTGCTGGGTTTCCTGCCTCTTTCATTCCCACATTCGATTTCTAGCATTACTGCATTTGCTTTCATCTTTCCCGGTGTCATCTCTATCCTCTCCTCTTCCTTTGCTCCTTTGTATTTTGTTATTCTCTTCTCTCCTTTTTTTCCCAAGCCCCTTCCCTCCTGTGTGTATATCAAAAAGCAAAAGGTCAACAAAAAGTTAAAGTGAGGGAAAAAACAAAACGCTTTAATATAACTCTCTCTCTGAATCGTATTTCTCAGGGACTTATGATCTGACAGTCTCAATTACATTTCCGCCATTCTTTTGAGAGAGTGAGTCATGGCAAAATCGGAGAAGCGGCATGTTGTTCCTCTTTCACAGGCTCTCAAAGGGCTCCTGGCCAAGGCTATTTTACAAAAACATTTTGCATTTAGCAGGAATGGTCAGATGTGCCGAATACATGTGCTTGCGTAGGTCAGCTATTGGATTGAGAATAAAAGAGCACCCTCGATTTTTCCTACACTGTCGATGCGAGTTGCCTCAGATCTTTACCTGAACAACATATGGACAAAAACAACATTATCTCCTATGAAAGCCCCGGTCTTAAATAAGCCATTGACTGTTCCGTTGTATAACTTTGTGTTCAGGTGGTCTCTCTTGTGGACACCGAATTTCATAAATGCTCTGTTTGTCAGACGCCTCCCACCCTTCTGCTCGCCCCGGAGCCCACATCCACTTATCGGCCTTTTTTCCCCCACTGCTCACTCAATCTTTTTCTCATTTGGCTGTTGAGAGGGTCAGTTCAAAATTGAACAAAAATGACCACTTCGTCTGTGCTATGGCGAGTACACAACTGTCCGTGTTAGAATGTCACGGCAGAAGAGTTCTCGTAGTGCAATGAGTCACGCTCACAAATCCATTCCTAGTGTCGCATCGTTTTACGTGTGTGACTTGGCCTGTGCGCCGGGCCAAAAATGTCCCCAAAAATGCCTAGGAATTGGCAAGGGCTGGGTTGTTAAAACAATAAGAGATCTGGGCTGAAGAGTGTCCACTCCACGGCCACTCTGTACCGCGGAGTGCAAAAATTCGCTGCACGTGTCCTGAGGCGTGCAAGTGAAGGCTGAACTAGCCATCATTTAGATGAAAGATCCACTCAGTCACTATAACCCACGCTTGGTTCATTTTCCTCATCTTCATCATATTAACCAAGGCCAAAGTCCTCATTTACCACGTTGATGTAGATTAGTCCCATCTGAGCGCCTAGCATGGCGTCGACTCCACACAAGCTTTTAAAATCTTAAGTTACCGAGAGTGAATATTAGCGCCGTCCTTATCTGTCAGATTAATCCGGCAAAATCAGATCTGATTTGCCATAATGGTGTATTTATACCGCAGTGTTCCTTGACCTATTGATGTAAGGATCTTTCTCTGGTTGGATTTTCTTCTGCTCGAAGGGTTTTTCGTGGCTTGTCTGTTTGAGAGTCCAGTTATTGCGCTTGGGCGAAGATCTATCAGTTTAAATCCCGTAAAGAGTGTTTATATTAGACTGGAGTTAATACAACAGTCTACTGAAATTTAGGCCAGTGGTGGTTCAATGACTAGATGGGGGCTGTTTTGTTTATGAAGTAATTATTCAGCTAATATGACGTTTCCATTAGCTTTTGCACACGTCTATTTATGTGACTGCTAACTCTTGCTAGCGGCTAAAGCAATTAAACGCACATCTCCGTAGATAAATACAAGCAGAGTACATAGAGGGGCTTGCAAACAAGAATCCATTAGCGTACAGGGCAATAATTCATGCACTTATCATGTCTGATTGTTATTTTTTAATCTGCATTTTATTTACATAATTCCAGGCTCATTTTCTCTGCACACAGTCACATATGATAAAAATGATTGCCTCAGTTTTGGGCTATAAACTTAAGATTTCATGTCAAAACTGTAAACTGCTCATCTCTGTTTTTTTTCCTCATCAGCCACTTTTCCGTGTTTGTTGCGTGTCGTGTCTGTCTGACACGTCGCTGTTGGGGTTTGTTCAGATAACCGTATCAATCACTTGTCACAGTGAGAGAGCGGCAGACGCGAAAAAGAAAGAGAAAAGGGTCTCTGTGAGGGGCAAAATGTTCTTTCTCACTAAATAAGATTTTTATTTTTGAGAAAAGCAATATGAAAAACTAGACACTTGGCACAATAAAAGCTAATCGAATTGGTATTCACCATAACCAAACGTCAAGACAGAGGGTGTGTCTTATTACACTCCCTAGTGCCCTATGCATGGCCGTAGCCAGGCTTTGAAAATTAGTGAGTGAGGTCTGGGGTGGGGTTAAGAATTGTGCTATAATAACCCCTACAAATACAATTCATTATACACACTAAACACTTTACAGACATGTAGATGTTTGTGAAAGATGTTTTCTCTGTTTTGGAGGGATGATCTTGTTAAATCATACCTTATACCATGGTCTGTCTGAATACTGGATTCTGATTGGCTGGCAGGTATGCAGTAAAACCGTTTAAAGCACAGGTAGTTCCAAGTCAGTTTAATCACCACTCCCATATTATTGTGCTGCTTTAATTGATGCACACAAACCACACATATCATTCGCACACAAACACACACACACACACACACACACAGACAGAGAGAGAGAGATAGGTCGGTGATTGCATTTGCAGATTGCGCTGCGAACACACACACACAAACATGTTGTCAACGCTGCCCTGTGACTTTTATTAATGAAATGGTCTAGATACTAGATCGCTACATTATATTCCTCAGCAAGGAGGTGGTAAAATCGCTGTTTTGAAGTACAGTTTGTTTAGAGAGATGCGCAGATGCAGGTAGGCTCACACAAATGTCATCTCTCTCTCTCTCTCTCTCTCTTGATCAATAATTAATTCATTTAAATGCTATAATTCATTCAAATAAATGTGATCTTACCGCACTATTTAATCCCTGTGTCTGATTTGAAGCGGGCAGAATGCTAGTGCTAACGAGCCGTAACCGATGAAAATAACCATAATTTTTACCCTTTCTGGTCAAATATTGCACTGCAAACATCATTAACAGTTTTAACTTGTCAATGCTGGCAAATGACCACGGTATAAGCGGGATAATGCATGGCTAGCTGTGTATTAAACAATTTCAATGCACTTCGCGGAGGCAACCACCTTCCGCTTCGCATCGGGTGGTTCATTAAAATCAAAATCATTTAATGCGCAGCTAGCCATGCATTAGAACTTTATCTTTATCGTTGTCTTTATCGTTATCGTCCTTAGTGTGAACAGGCCTTATCTCTCCCGCTCTCTGTCTCCCTCACAGATGCACATACAGTTTGCACTCACGTTACGCGCTAATGATGTTTTTTTAAAAGTAGTTTTAACAACTTAAAACGTACTCTGTTACAAATGTAACCTCGGTTCCCTGAGATACGGGAATGAGTACTGCGTCTGCTAAGACGCTATGGGAAAAAGTATTTTTTTTCTCCTTAATTGAAGCCTTTTTCAATAACGCAGTGTAACTGCACGGCCATTGGTTTGTGCAGTACACTATAAAAATGAACCAATGTCTCGGCAGCGGTGCTGCATGAACCTATGGCCACAAAGCCCGCCAGAATGGGCGGGGCCATCTGGCTATATAAGCGGGCACTTCTCCATGGTTTTCAGGCTACTTCGACTGAAGCGACAACTGATTCGTGCAGCTGCATAGCACGGCTAGCAACGCAGTACTCGTTCCCAGAGTAGACTAGCATAATAGCGTCAACTATCCACTTAGAAAGTCTCTGCTTCGTGATCGGATGCCCTTTAGCACGGCCGCCGAAGCAAACAAAGAGGTGTTCAGACTGCCTAAACGGGGTGGAATGCTCGATGTAAACTTTCAGCGCCCTGACAGGGCAGAGTAAATTTAACTCCTGGTCCTCTTCTGAGGAAGGAAGCGCAGAGAGTGTAATGACCTGTGTCTTGAATGGAGTAGAGGGCACCATAGGTATATAACCATGCCTCGGTTTCAGGATGACCTTAGAGTTGCCAGGCCCGAACTCCAGGCAGGTAGGGCTCACAGAGAGCACCTGTAAGTCTCCCATTCGTTTGACCGATGCTAATGCTAGCAGCAGAGCGGTTTTTAACGACAGGGACCGAAGGTCAACAGACTTCAGCGGCTCAAAGGGAGGATCCTGAGCGCCTGTAAGTCTCCCATTCATTTGACCGATGCTAATGCTAGCAGCAGAGCGGTTTTCAACGACAGGGACCGAAGGTCAACAGCCTGCAGCAGCTCAAAGGGAGGACCCTTCAGGGCCCTCAGAACAGTGGGCAGGTCCCACGTAGGGACAGTGAAGGGACGGGCAGATTCAGCCTCCTAGCCCCCCTCAGAAAACGGACAACAAAGTTGTTTCTGCCCACTGAGAAGCCATTATAGCTGCTACATAGACCTTGAGCGTGATGGAGAGCGCCCCTTCTCCAACAGCTCTTGCAGGAAGGACAATATCACCGATATGTCACAGACGGACAGGTCCTCGCTGTGGAGAACACCGAATACTTAAGCTCTAGCCTGAGAAATGGTGTTTAGAACACACTCTGGGAGGCTTGCAGGCTCCCGTCGAGTGGCCAAAGATGCAGAGCCCACAGCTCGGGCCAAGGGTGCCATATTGTCCTGTTCGCCTGAGAGAGGAGATCCCGCCTCAGGAGATTGGGCCATGGGGCTGTTATGAGCAGTTGCGACAGCTCTGATAACCAATGCTAGTTTCTCCAGAGCAGTGCCAACAGGAGAACCTTGCCTTCTTATTCCCTGATTCGTCTAATGACCTGCGGGATCAGGGCGATCGTGGGGAAAAGCATAGAGAATGAGGTTGGGCCAGTCGTGGGCTAACGCGTCCTTGTCCTTGGAATAATAAATTGGGCAATGAGAGTTGTCTTTTGAGGTGAAGAGGTCCACTTCTGCCTTGCCAAAGATCTCCCAAATTTTTTGAACTGTCTGCGGATGAAGCTTCCACTGCTCTGAGGGGACTTTGCTTCGTGACAACATTTCTGCTCCTTGGTTCAATTTGCCGGAACGTGCACTGCTCTCAGCGAGCACAGGTTGAGCTGAGCCCATTCCAGGAGGCGCTCTACCAGCACAAAGAGGCGCCTCGAGGAAAGCCCTTCCTGGTGATTTATGTAGGAGCGGCCTTGGCCTTGGCTCCTTATGCAGGAGAGGCACTGGCCTTGAAGGAAGCCGCAAGCTGCTGCATGACCAGAGCACGCTCTGTCACGACCACCGCTCTCATTTGGAGTCGAACACTGTTCCCAGGAATAATACTCGTTGGCTGGGGGACAGTGCACTCTTGGCAAAATTGACCCTGAGCCCCAAGCATTCTAAGCGGCTGAGGAGGAGGGCTCTGTTAGATAGTGACTCCACCTCCGACTGGGCCAGAACGAGCCAGTCGTCGAGATAATTGAGAATGCGGATTCCCATCTGCCTCAGAGGGGAAAGAGAAAACACTTTCACGAAGTGCATGGATGCGGATCCATGCACTTCGTGAAAGTGCGTGGAGCCAGGGACAGTCCAAAGGGAAGGACCGTGTATTGATAAGCCACTCCCTCGAAGACGAATCTCAAGAATCGCCTGTGGAGTGGGGCTATCTGGATGTGAAAGTAGGCGTCTTTCAAGTCCAGAGAAAAGAACCATTCCTCTGGGCGGATTTGCAAGAGGATCTGCTTCAGTGTAGTCATCCTGAACGGCCGTTTCATGAGGGTGCGATTCAGGCGTCTGAGACCGAGGATGGGCCGCAGGCCGCCATCCTTCTTGGGGACGAGGAAGTAACTGCTGTAGAAGCCTAACTCACTCTGAGCTGGAGGAACCATCAGTATGGCCCCTTTTGCCAGCAGATTTTTCACTTCGGAGCGCAGGATGTGTGTGTCCTTGCCCCGCTGAAACGTGGGGGTCTTCAAGCGAGTTGAAGTGAATAGCCTCCCTTTATTATCCCCAGAACCCACTCTGACACTCCGGGGATGGCTTGCCATGCCTCGGCCTGGGAAGTCAGGGGTTGGATTGGTTCGAGTGACTGGTCGCTGCAAGGGGACACGGTACTCGTGAGAAATGGAAAAGGAAATCTGCTCTCTTTTTGAAAATGTTTGTGTTTTAATCTGCCTGCTATAACTGCGGATTGCCGCTTGGGTGCTTGAACAGGCCCAGATTTTGCAGCAAACACATCGCCGACTGCACCCAGAACTGGATGGGGTGATTTGCAGCTTAAGAGAGGCAGCTTGGGGGGTGGTCCAGCTGCAGCAAGACTTGACCCCCTCCTCTTTCTGTCTCATAGATCAGGATGATGCCTGAGGCGCAGGGTCCAGTGCTTTCTTGGGCCGGGGTCCCTGGCGCTTCGGAAACGTCGTCGAGGTTCAGGCTTTGCTGGCTGGGCAGTGGCGGCAGCCGCCGGTGCAGGCTTCGCGGGCTGCTGAGTCGGCGCAGACTTGGGACGACTAGAGGCAGCTGCAGAGCTAGAGCGTTTTGGCAGGAAGTGTCGCATGGCTTGGGACGACTTTTGTACTTCTGTGAAACGCTCAGCGATGCCTTCGACCACTTGCCCCGAACAGACCGGTGGGGGAGATCGTAGCGTCAAGGAAGGGAACCTTGACAGCGTCCTTGATTTCAGTCAAGGTCAGCCATAAGTGGCGCTCGAGCACCACCATACTGGCCATGGAGCGCCCTATAGCATGAGCCGTAGCTTTGGTGGCTCGCAATGCCAGGTCCATTGCGCTTCTCAGCTCCCTGAGCGTCGCTGGGTCTGGGCTAGACTCGTCCGTGCTGGCGAGGAGTTTGGCCTGGAAGACCTGGAGGACCGCCATTGAATGGAGTGCCGAGGCCGCTTGCCCAGCCAAGGAGTAGGTGCGTCCAGCGTGGGCTGAAGTCGTCCTACACAGCTTGGATGGATGGGCGGCCTTTGCCTTCCAGCCAATAGCAGGGGGCAGGCAGAGATGCGTGGCCACTGACTCATCCAGTGGAGGCAGCTTCTCGTATCCCTTATCTTCAGCGCCGTCCACCGAAGTGATGGCAGATGAAGCGGAAGTACGGAGACTTGCAGAGTATGGGGCGCGCCATGACCTGGTGAGCTCATCATGGACCTCCGGGAAAAAAGGAGAGGATCGCTGACGAGGGGCTTGACGGTGCCCCGGCATGAACCACTCGTCCAGATGGCTGCGGGAGGGCTCCTCCGGCAGGGGAAGCTGGACCACTGCTATGTGGTGCTGAAGGCAGCGAGAAAGGCGGCAAATCAGCTGAGCAGAGAGGTCACTATTCCAGGCTCTTTAGTAAGCGGAGATCAGCGTAGAACGTCATCGTCGCTGAAGGAGAAGAAATCTGAAGTGCCCACTTATATAGCCAGATGGCCCTGCCCATTCTGGCGGGCTTTGGTGGGCTTCGTGGCCATAGGTTCATGCAGCACCGCTGCCGAGCCATTGGTTAGTTTTTAAAGTGTACTGCACAAACTAATGGCTGTGCAGTTACACTGCGTTATTGAAAAAGGCTTCAGTTCAGGAGAAAAAAATGACTTTTTCCCATAGCATCTTAGCAGACGCAGTACGAGTGAAGTATCGATAGGGAACTACATGACTTCTCACAAGTGAGATAACAATGGCACTGTTTGTGAAGAAAATGAACTTAAAGTTTCACTATTAGTAGAGACACTGCTGCCGAACACTTTTGAGAGACGCACAGACTCACAGAGGTAAGTCACGCTCTCTCTCTCTCTCTCTCTCTCTCTCTCTCTCTCTAATAAGTAAGTTATTAACTGCAGTCTGCTATCAACGGCGCAAGCGTCCGTTACTAGGTTTAAAATAACATTTTGGAATTAGCAACGTAGGCATTGGATGAGATGCCTAAGAAATTAATCTTAAGTTTTAAGTACAAAAACCGGACAAATGCCTTGAAATAAATAATCTCATTTATGTCTTGAGGTGTGGTAACCATAGTATAAGTGGAATAATTGACTTCGGTCCTTTGAATTCTTAGAAAATAATGCACAACCGAGGTGGTGATAATTGACTTGGGTCCATTGAATTCTTAGAAAATAATGCACACCCAAGGTGTAATGACCACTCCGCGCATTATTTTCTAAGAATTCAATGGCCTGTCGTCAGTTATTCCTTACATATTTATTGTATCAAAATTTGATAATACTAATAACAACTGATTAATAATAATCAGTTGTTTATTAGTCATGCAACAATACATATTACAGTATATTACAGTATACAGTTATAGTTTTCATTAATAGCCATTGCTAATATATAGATGATGTTTTAGCATGATGAAAATTTAGCTACTTTACTGGATAGACTTCTTCATGGCTAGTGTTTGCATATTTCAATCATTCTGTAACCTACTTGTTCTACAGATCTGTGTACTAGTGTTAAATGCTACAGTTTTTGATAGCGTTGATAACGTTTCTGGCAGATAATATCATGATGTTTTTTTTGCCTTCATGTTTTGGCTTTACAGAATGTGGAATCCTGTCCCATGGGCTTTTTTGATTACTGTCAGTTTAAGTGCCGGCGATGCAGTGTTGCCAGATATTGCCATGAAAACAAATCAAAAACAAAAAATAAATAAAAATAAACCATAATTAGTTCAAATCTTTTGTGAATAAGATAAGATAAAGATATAATTAACCCTGTGTTCTGTCGATTTGTGCTACCCCCCATTAAAACAGTAGGTAGTACAATTCAACAACGAAAAATGCTACCTGTCAAATTATGGTTTATTAATGTCTATACCTACCCCTTACAGTAATGCAAATACAGTAATTAATATTGTTCAACGTGAGAAAAAGGACACAATATTGATGTGCGCATGCAGTAAGCCCTGGTAGGACAATCTGACGGATAGGATAAAATGTCTGGACACCGGACCTCAGTGATCTCATAGTTGGCTACTGCCATGGCCGATGATGTCAGTCAGCATATTGTGAACACTAATTTGTGCAATACCAAGGGCCTTCATACACTAAACATAGAAACACTGATGGTTCAATTACCGGTGCCACAATTATGAGATCACATTAAAATCAAACTGTATAAGACACCATGACTGATATCCGTCTGGTAAGATTGTAACAAGAATCAATAGGATACATTTTGGACACTATGAATTTTGTCAATGTTTAGGAGCATACCAGCATATTGATAACATCAAAGTTAATCAACATGGACTAAAAAACAACAAAAGTCTGATTTTGAGTCTGAAAATTGCCATTATGAAATGTTTGAAAATACTGTTCTCCAATTCCGATGACTAGAAATTGCCCCCCCCCCCAACACACATTTTTGTATCAAACAATCCTCTCATCAGGACAATGCTCCACTGTTTTCTTCCAAAAAAAAAATCAGGCTGCAATTTTCTTGTTGTGCAACTTTGAAGTGTGATGCTGTGTGTGTGAAATGGATGCTGTATCCTGTGCTAAAATGTATGTTGTGTGATAGTGGATGCTTTAATCTTGTGGCTCCTGAGAGCCTGGTCTCCAATCTCTACAGCATCTGAGAGAGTGTGAATCATACACACCCTCAAACACATCGCCATTACCATTAGAGCTCACACACACACACACACACACAAACAGAGACAGACAGACAGAGTATGAGCCGGCTGTGTGTGCCTGTTGAAGATGGATGGAGTTAGAGGGAATGAGCCCTGTGTTACCTGTTACCACGGTGACTGCTGATGCTTCTCGTTCTGTTTCTCTCTGTGTTTTCCTTTTGAAACACCATTTTCTCTGACAGCATAATTACGTATGGGTCTGTAAAACATTTGCACTATTATTAGACACATGAACTGCGTAAAAGAGAGATGTGGGGGGAAAAGGTTGCCTCTGTGCGAAAGAGAAAAGGAGGGCATGTTGGATGAAGGAAAAAGAAGAGAGTTTGAGTTTCAGATGTAAAAGTGAGCATGAAATCAGAATTGACCATACAGTATGCATTTTACTCATGCACGTTCCTTGTTTTGTGTGCTGTTGGCATCATCACAAAAAGTTGTGACGGTATGGCGTTGCTATTGGATAAATTGTGTCGGGTTTTTTTTAGCGAAGCTGTTTTACTTACAGTAGTAGTAGCATTGTGAAGCTTGAAGACGTTACATCTTTCTTGACAATATTTCAAAACTGTCAAAACAACATTCTCTGATATATTTTTCTGATATCATTCTCTGATAACTTCTTCGACTTTGACTTCTTTTCAGTTTCAACCACTTCATCTTCTTAGACGACTTCTTTGACTTAGTCATCATATATATATAGACATTTATTTATGCAGTCTCCAGTTTAAATGTACACATCTTTTAGAGTTTTTAGAGATTTTTTTTTTTTTAATTTTCTATTATTATTTTTTAACGGAATATATTTTGTATGGCTATTATAGCGGCATTTTATTTATTTATCTGTTATCTTTCATCAAAAATTTTTTAATCATCTGGAAAATGTATTTTTAAGAGTGTATGCTCAAGTTTCCAGGAGATGTTAAATATACATTTTGAAAAAGTCATTAAGACGTTTAGATAATTTAGAATGTATATAAAATGCTTTCTACAGATGTTTATCAGCTATTTGAACACAAGAACTGAAGACATACGTGTTATCTATCCATCATAAAAATCATTAACAAACATACCCTGTAAAGGACATGTGAAGATAAAAGGAACACCAAGAGAGATATTCGTAGAACTATAATTCTCTGAAAGTGCACACTGCAGTGAGATAGAGAGAGATGAGAGAAGCGGTGCATCCGTGAATACCCATCATGCAAAGATCACAGCATGCGTTTATAAACATGTGGCTTCCTCCTGCTGATGTGCACAACACTGCCGTTCATTTAGCACGCCTCACGAAACCACGCAGTTAACACGAACAGGAAAATACATACTATTTTTCATGACGAACGCCTAAATGAGACACATTTCTCAAATGAGATCAGAGACAGTTTTACAGTAATGAATTATACACTATTTACTGTATCCCATTAGATGGTCGTTACTGCACATTCATTATCTCCAGACATTACATTGTGGTGGATCAAAACAGTATCAACAGCATATAATTATTCTATATAGATTCCAGCGTTGGTGCAATTTAACGCCACTGAGCTTTTTAAGTCCCAGTAGATTTCATCATATGTAGGGTTTTCACATCTCATGACAACATGTGCTGCAAAAAGACCTCTAAATACTGTCAGCTGAGGTCTTGAGATCAACACACATCAGCTTTAACCGCTGATGGAAATATAATGGTTGGAGAAAACTCAAGCATGTACATTTGACAGGCTCCTTGCTGAGAATTCGGGTTATGTAAAGGCTGGCTATTGAACGAGACCATGCAGAGACTTCATCCATCAAGCTGATATGAATGCTGGACTTGTCTAATCGTAGTGTTGCGCTGCAAATGTAGCATTCTCTGTGATGGCGTGACAGCGGTTTATGCGTCAATTATCAAGCTCTGCTAAAGGCAGGCTCTTTAAAATCCTCGTCCTTGTTGTCAGCTTCAAAGCATACTAATGTGACAATGGAGGAAAAAAGTCAAGCAAATGTTAAATTCCAATGCAGGAATATCCAAAATAATACTGTTAAAAATTTGCTTCAAATAAATGTTGTGATGTGCCTCATTGCAGGTTGGTTTGGTTCATGGCTTATAAAAAAGAATCTTTTGCAATCCCTAATGGAAAAATGTATGGACAAATACTTCCGGAACCAATGCCACTGAAAAGGTCGGCAGGCACTAATGCACTCTGTTATCATAAATGCACAAAAGGAGGTCTACAATATCTGTAGAAACTTAGAAATAATCCTGTAAAAATAATTTTAAATGGAGTTTAACAAGAAAATACGTAATAACTTTTTACCAAAAAAGTTATGTATATTTTATTTATATTTTATATTTATATTTTATTTTATTTTTACTCTGAGGTTGAAATGGGCATTCATAGTTAAAATACAGATTACTTCAATGAAAGTTCAATGTACCAGTCAGTAGACTGACATTGTTCCATGACAGTACAGAGATACGACTTAATTAAAAAAAATAATAATAATAAAAAAATTGTCCGACATGTTGACCACATGACTAGCTAACACTAGCTTTATCACCATTAAGTTCAGAATGCATAAACGTAATTTTGTCACAGCAGAGCACAAACACAATATGTTGGTATGAACCCACCTGCTCAGATGACAGCGTATAAATCAGAGTTTACACTGCAGATTGACTCTCCACCTTTCCAACTCTGACTTGAATGCATCTCTGGCTTTGTGACGCTAGTTTCCAAACATGTTTGTCTCAATTCAAAATTGTCTGAAATTGTTTGTTGGTGTGACAAAACTTGATGAACTAGCCATTGGAAGATAATCAGGGAAAGATCATAAACTGTTTAAGCAAACTCTGATTTTCCTCTGTATGTAAACCAGTATTCTGGTGGCTTATTCAGCGTACATACTGTATGTTGTGAGCATATATGATTACATTCAGTATTGTTTGAATAATATATGATTGCCCACTAGCACTCATTTTAGCAGTGTTATTTTTTATTAGGGTTAAATGACTAGTCCAAACCCTCTCTGAAATTTAAAATGCCTCCTTAAGTATTTCATCCTGTCCCTGGCTCTGAATATGAGCAAGCTTATAAAAATGTCCTACTGAGAATGCTAACCACTATAAGCGTAATTTAGTCAATGGTCCGACCTAAAATATATCCAGGAAATGACTCCATCTTGACTGAAATACTGACTACCACGCCATCCGTTGTCTGAATACTATTGCAAAGTCTCTTTGCACCAGGTGAATTTATTTTTATTTTGGTTTTTGTTTGGCTGTCGACATTTTCTAATTTATGTGACTCCTTTGATGTATAGCTTCAATCAGCATTCCGAGATGAATGGATGTTGTGGGCTTTCATGCATAGAACTTTCAATTATTCATGCATTTTGCATAACACGCACTTTACTGTCATTGGCTGAACTTGATACTTTTTTGATTGGTGTTTTTGTACAGGCTTTCACAGAGAATGACAATACGCTAGCAGGCAGTCTGTGTGTCTTGCTGTTATGAGGCAGTGTGTAATATACCGACATTATATGCTACATTAATTTAAATGCAGGTTGTTTTTTTTCTCATTTTCCCTCGCGTAATGGCTTCTGTGGCCACTAATTTTGAAAACCTAATACTTATTAGTGCAATTTAAAGTTTCAAAGTTGAAAGGCACACAAAGACTAATGTGTGTACTTGCGTGTGTGTTCAAATTTCAATGCTAACACTGTCGCTTATTGTCTTTTGCACATAATTACAGACTAATATTTGCCTGACTTGCCCAAAGAATCAGCAGACAGTGCTGGAATTGCAGTGTGCCTGAATAGCGACGCTTTACACTTCAGGGGAATCGCATTATGAGAGGAGCCAATGTCCTCAGGTGGGCATCAGCGGTTTAAATTCAACCATCAATCATGTGTGAAAGGCAAACCCACACAGCACACCTGAAAGACAAGATCACAAAAACATTTCTCAGGAAAGTTAAATAAAATCCCAGGCTTAAACAAAAAAGGCATTTGAAAGAGAAAAAAAAAAAAAAAAAAAAAAGAGAGAAAGTGTGAGATTGTAAGGCAGTCTTACATTTAAAGTCGAGAATAGCTCTCCCCCGCCCCCCCATTTCTGTTCGATAACTAGCAAAAAGTAGACCACACAAGTGGCTCTTTCCTGGTGTTGTTAATGAATGCATGTGTCTTCAAAGGCATAACTGGAGAGAAGTGAAAGCCCAGGCTGCTCCAAACCAGTCGAGCTGACCTTGCAGTTTAAGGGAAAAGAAAAAGAGACACATCTATGCTTCAAAATCTAAGGTAAATGATTAATTAGTGCATATCATCCAGAATATGTGAAACAGTGCTGGCCATCTAGATATTTCAGCTGTACAAGATGTGGATCGTTTAAGACACCTCAGGAGAAGATCAAAGACTGAACTTATGTAGGTCATAATGTGGTATTACCAGGCCCACATGGAATCTGTGCATGCAATATTCTGCAGAAAATTCCACAGGATTCAAAATTCTCCAATCCCTTGCATGCTTGTTTATTAAATATTTATGGTATTTTGATTAACTGTAAATAAGAATGTAGTACTCTCGGCTCCATTTAAATCCATTCTACAGAATTCCAAATCACAGATTTAGCTGACTGTTAAAGCTTTCTGCTTAACATTTATGTAGAATGTGTCGCATATGAAAGTGAGGGAGAGAAGTAAAGTTAGGAAAGGTGGTGGGACACAGTGATAGACAAAGAAAGGGACAAGCAGACAGCATGAGGCATGGCAGAGAAGCAGCCTGGACCACAGATACCTGTAAATAATTTACACTGGCTTTGTGTTTCACTGATGTGACGCAGAAGATTTCAAAGAGCCTCTATATGCTACTAAGAAAGAAACACTCTGTTTATGTGCTTTGCAAGAAAGGCTGTGAACTCACTGTGCTCAAATACTGAAGCCAAAGCAAACTATTAAAGTATTAATATATTTTATTTTTTAAGAATTGTATTTCATATTTAATTTTGTATAATATTGAAATATATTTAATTTTATACAGTTTATTCTATATATTTTGCTTTAAAATGATTAAAATAACTGGAAAATATTGAATTTGTATTGTGTATATTTTTTATTCCCAGTGTTAATGTTAGATTTTTTTTTTCGTATTGCGTTTTTCATTCCATATTTGTACAGATTACTTTAACTGATCTTTGAATTTTTTATTTTTTCTCTCCTTTTTTTTGCTCCTCAATTTTTCCACAGACCACTTCGAACCCTCTTGCAGCTCCATGGGGGCCCCTGGATTCCAGAGGAAAAAACCTCAGGTTTTATCAGTTTTTTTTAAACTCCACCTTCCTTTTCCTAATTTGCTCTATGCAAGATTTCAAAAGTTAGTTAGAAAATTATGTTAAACCTCATATAGCTGAGCACTGACTTTCAGAAAGAGGCTTTGATTTGATAATCCAAGATCAGATTCACAGTTTCTCTATCAATGGTGCTGACCTGGGTTTGCAGAAGAAAACTGACCCCAGACCAGGATTTATTATTCTTTTGAGGTTTCAAAGCACCCACTCTATACCGTGCTGTCATTTAACCTTCCATAAAGGATTCTGCCTCATATATATAATTACATTTATTTTTGGATGTTATTGACAATCTAATCTATAAGTACTGCCCTGTTCAGCACAGTGTGTAGTAGCTTATGTGGTATTTGAGTGTGTGTGTGGATGCCTCACTACGCTTGAAATAATTCAAAACCGCAACTCCCTCTTAATGTCAGAGCAGTGAGTCCAAATCAATGGTGTCCATTTCTGTTCCAGACCTCATCTGCAACAGCATGAAAATCGATTGATCTGAACATTTCTCTACAAAGGGCTGCCGTCTTTTCCTGTTACAAATCTGTCCATTGTGTTGAAATGGCTATCAGGAGTTTTCATATTCAAAGCAGATTCCTCGCTATACAGCAGCAAAAGCATCAAATGCTCCCTCTCCTGCCAGCCCAGCTGATAACCTTCACTCTCTGATGCTGATCCTGAATAAATGGCAGTTGTTATCTGCTATTTGTCTTTTGAAACCGGGTCCGTTGCCCTGTTAACCTGCCTCTTCAGGTCATGAAGCTTTGAGTAGAGACAAATCTGCATAAATGTGATCTGCTCCATCATTTTGAGTTGTGTGCATGAAATGAAAAGGGTAAGTCTTTGCTTATAAATGATAGGCCTAATTAATAATACACTCTAAAAAATGCTGGGTTAAATACAACCCAGTGCTGGGTAAAATAGGGACAAACCCAGCAATTGGGCTGTTTTGATCCAGCGGTTGGGTTACTACCCAGAAGGTTGGGTTAAACATTTAACCCAACCGCTGGGTCAAAACAGCCCAATTGCTGGGTTCGTCCCTATTTTCTTGTCTTAACTTGTTTTTGAGAAATTGACGTAAAGATTCCAAAAATATTACAGATATTTTTGACAAGACAAACGAAAAATATACAAATCCTAAACACTATTCAAGTTTGCATCATCGTAAACATATTTTAATGTGCAATGCTTCAGTCAATCAACCTTCCTCAGACTTACAGGTGTGCAAGGCTATAATATATATTTTATTTATTTTTTTACAGAATTAGGAGATTTACACAAATTAATTTAGACACCACCGTGTATGTTATATATATGTTATTGTTTTAGGTCTTTGGTGCCTTTTTAAGTACCTATTTTAGCTATTGTATAACTAACATGCAGTGGAAATTCATTGAAGTTAATATAATGGCAGGCGACGTTTTTTTGCAGTTGAAACACTGACTGGGGGCTTTAATAAAAGATGATACATTACAGTAGGTTTTATTGTATCTTTTAGTGTGTACTTTGCTGTTCCTGTTTTTTTTTTCATGCTGCGACAGTTTTAATGTTCCATTACCACATTAAACAGCATAAAAATAACATTTATTGTTTGAAATTTGTCATAAAATAGACATGATTTGAAGGTTGACAGATTGTTTTATCAAAATTAACATAATACAAAACAACTGAAATGTAAATTTGTCAGAGCGTCATAGCCATTTATGTTTAAAACTGGGTGCTCATTTGCACAACCTGGCAACCCTGGTCAAATATGTAGGCCTATCCATATGTTGGCTAAATATGGAAATTTATGAAATATTAATGAATGCTCAAAAAGTAAACAGTAGTCTCATTTGGCAGGCTGTGCATGCATGAGTGTGTGTGAGAAAATAAAAGTTATAGTGTGTGTGTGTGTGTGTGTGTGTGTGTGTGTGTGTGTGTGTGTGTGTGTGTGTGTAAGGTAGCGATTATGAAAAACGAAAAGTGGCTAGTATAGCTGTCATATTAGCGCTGGTTCTGTAGACGTGGGCACACTGCTTTTATATTAAACTGTCACAACCAGAAAGAATGTCTGGCCGTCTGGGCCACAGTGAGAACAGACGTCTGGCCCAAGGACATGTGCTGACATCAAGTCCCATGAATATTCTACTCTGAAATGAAACCTATAATTTTCTGGTGGTGTGTGTGTGTGTGTGTCAAGCAGATGGAAGTGAAGCAAATTTATCTTCTGTTATACTGGCCTATAATGCGTAATATAATATATTTGGACTCACAAGTATAATCAAATAAAGCTCTATTTTATAGATACAATGCAATATATAACTTGACAAACATGACTTATAGTGAGTATAAGTTTATTTGGCTGTTTATTTCCGCGTGCATAATTGTTCTTATTCAATTTTAATGTACTACATTATATAGTACAGTTTTAATATACAACCCCTGCTCACATGAAGTAGCATAAACGTCAAACATTTGAACTAAAATGCACATTTTTATTTCCACTTTTCAGATTGTGGAAACCTTTAGATGTTTTAAGACCCTTCAGACCCTGAACTTTTGAAAGTTTATTTTTCTTTCCCCAAATGTCCCGCCCACTTTAAGAGTTTATGGTTCTCTGATTGGACCACAGAGAATGATGATCAGGAGGTTTGCTCTCTCTCTCTCTCTCTCTCTCTCTCTCTGTGAACTGCATCTGCTACAGCTGTAATACATTAACCATGTCAGATTCGCTTTTGTTAAATACAAATTAGATTCCTGGAACCTTGCAGCTGCTGCATCTATGCTAAAAGAATATTGAGCTTCCTGATACTCTGTATGTATTGTTCATTTGGCAATCGTTTTAAACTCTTGCTGTGTAGAGGAATGTAAACATATTTTTTTTAACAGGTGGATTTTCCAAAATTTTCTAAGCTCTATGCATTGGATTATATGTTAAAAAAGTTCATACACTTTGGGGTGAATATGTATGTATGTATGTATTTTTATTTTATTGATTAATTTATTTAAATTTAAAAAAAGAAAAGAAATTAATACATTTATTCAGCAAGGATACATAAAATTGGTCAAAATTGACATTAAAGACATTTAAAATATTACATTTCTGTTTCAGATAATCTTTTGAATTTTCTGTTTATCAAAGAATATTGAAAAATTATCACGATTTCCTTTTCACTTTTCAACACAGATTTAATAATAACAATAAATGTTTCTTGAGCACCAAATCGGCATATTAGAATGATTTCTGAAGGATCATGAGACACTGAAGACTGGAGTAATGATGCTGAAAATTCAGCTTTTCAGTTAAATTATAATAATATTTCACAATATTACTGTTTTACTGCATTTTTCATCATGTAAGTGCAGTTTTGATGAGCATAAGAGTCCTCTTTCACAAATATTAAGAAATCGCACTGAGCCCAAACGATTGAATGATAGTGTTGTAAACTCTTACCTGATATTGGCCATCTCATCTGTTATCATATATTGTAAGTTTATGATTTCAGTATGGCCCTTGTCTGTAAGAAAGTGCTCTTTAGTAATCAACGTCCATCTGAGTGGCATTGGTTAGTGAGAGGTCTGTTATGTTCTGATTTGTTGTTTTTTATTTTTCTATCAAGCTCCATTAATACTCTTCACCTCAGTAGCTGTTCATTCTGGGGTCGCCTGTCTATTCAAGTTTCAAGTTTTTTGATGTCGTGCTCTTAACAGATGCTCACTTGATCAAACAGGATTCTTATACAGATGGTACGTACACATAATGTTAATTCCAGGCACACAACGCTGAAGTAAAAGCCTTTGGAAGAGCAGAAGTTTCTAGAATTTTCATATTAATAGTTGGTGTGGAACTTTATAGTGTACTGTAAAACCTTTTGCTTAAGCTTGTGATGAAATGGAAGTAGCAGTAGTTCCTTTCTTCCGTATTGTTATATAAATCTAAGTGAAATGAATGAACGAAAACTAAAAAAAATGTAGGATTTGGTTGTTGAATGGATGAAGGCAGATCTACAGTAATTGTGAGCTTGTAAGGAAAGGACGGTGTTTAGGCAGACTAACTGCTTAGAGAAGTCAATTCACCAGAAGAAAATTATGAAAATTAAAAAAAAATTATGGGCAAAACAAATTTTGCATCTGAAACATGCATGGATGATTTGTTCACAATGAGATCAATAACATGCATTTAGAACATAGATCCTGCGGATTTTCATTTCATACCAAATTTAAATGCATAGGCCCAAATTGCTTAATTTGTAGGTCAAAACGCCCATTGCTGAATTCATATGCAAAAAAAGGCATATTCCAAGACCAAATACATTCAGTAAGATTTAATTCCTCTTTCATGATTATGAAAACTGACATACTTTAGTGGTAGGGTTTCAGTCAAATCCCCTACACCTCTTTATGTAATTTATTTTGCATCACCCTTTTTCCCCTTACAATAGACAATTATAGTAGACATTGCACAAAACAGCTCAGGAGAAATTAACAGCTTGACAGAAATTAAGTGTGAAATTGCTTCAGCAACAGGTACATGATAAGGTTACAATTGCTTGCCAATGAATGCTTGCAATGGATTGTTGGATTTTTTTTTAAGTGAAAGGCAGTCTGAGAGTTTAACACAAAAGAACAGGCGGAAACGAGAGCCTGCAGTGGTCAATGTGCCCACTGTCGTCCCTGTGGCCAACTGGTACAATGCCAGCCTAAACGCATTCAGATTGTTGTCACCCGTGTTTGTCCTCTGACCTCTGGAGTGCAGTGAGGCTAACTGCTTTTGAAGTCAGGGTCAAGGTTCAGTCTGCTCAGCAGATGTCTCTGAGAGTTTAGGCAGGAGAGAGGGATGATTTGCATGTTTTCCACAATGCAACAGGAAATGGGTGACATTCTTCCTGGAGTTTTCAGTTTGGCCTTGAGAAACCTTGAGTCTTTTTCAAATACACAGACACAGTTACAGATGCAGACTTAGAAGGTTGGAGAGGCAATATTCAGAGTGCAGCTGAACTGGAGAGTCATGGGGGGTTCATTTAGCTTCCTGCTGATGGGAGACCCCCCTGCCCTGTCAGAGATTGAGGGAGAGCTATTTAGGATTCTAGAGGGCAGTTAAATGATGGCCTGGCTGTGCTAAGTGTGTAAATTTGTACCATTTCCATCAATATTAAAGCTCCCCATGGACCGCTAACACCAAGTGGATTTATCATGCTTTGGAATACCCATGACACTGCTTCTCATTTCACTTAATAGCACCCACTTCTTTAAAGTGATAGTTCATGTTGTCATAATTTTTTCACCCTGATGTTGTTTCATTCCCGTTTGACTTTCTTTCTGTTGTAGAACACAAAAGGAGATGTTTAGAATAACATGGAATAACAACTGTGCTAATACCTCTTTTCCGTGCATTCACAACGAATGGGGACAGAATGATTCAAGGTTCAAAAAGGACACAGAAACACCATAAAGGTATCATAAAACTCCAGGGGTTCCATAGAAAATCTGCCTTTATATTTTAGGAAAGGAAATTATCATATTTTGGTCTGAAAAACCCGCATCTATTTGACTTGCATAATATATTCAAATTGTGAGAAACAAAATGCAGCTAATTTAATTATTCCCAAGATACGCTATCATTTTATGAGCTCAGGTTTTTATAACAATGTCAGTTTTTACATGTATGTTTGATACCAGTTTAGATCAATAAATGTTCATACATTTTTCAAAATGTTCGAGAATTTGAAAAGTTTGGTTTGTACATTTTCATAATTTTTGTCACAAAAATGTTTTTGCTGACTAAAACTGTATCACATTTCTTTTAGGATCAATTGTGACATGACATAAAGTATAAAAATGAAAGGCTCCGATATACTTCAAAAGAATTTTCGAAAAGACTGAGCAACGGTATACTGTTGTTGAGCATTTCAACACCCCCGCAATGCTGTTTTTCTCCTGTCTGACCTCCGTGGAATGAGTAATGGACTGGAAATAAAATTCATGTCAAAGAAGGTGGAGTTCCAGAACACATCTACTCATTGCGTAATCGCCACTGACCAATGGTAGCTCAAAGGTGTTTAGGAGCCAAAATGAACTCCCCCAGAAAGTACGCTTTGGTGAGCTGTTTCGAACTGCCGAAATGATTTTGTTCTAAATGACGTCGTATCAGTTTGTTATTCAATTTCTTTGAAGTATATCGGGGCCTTTACACCTTTCTTGTCCCAGCAAACCAGCTATATTAAATCCCCCATCATTCAACTAACGAGATAAATCCATTGACAGGACACTAATGAAGTAACAGCAATTCAGGAATCTGAAGACAACTTAATCATCCAACAGTCCTTACTTTTTACCCCTGTATTAAGCTAGCACCCCTCTCTCTTTCTCACTTGTTAAGAGCCTTTGTTTCAGGAAATTGATCCAGAGCAGCTTCTTGAGATGCCACAGCGCAAGATTAATGTGCAAGGAGTTGCAGGATCTCACTTTACTCACACTCCGAGCAGGAAGTGTCCTGCAGATGGGCTCCACACGGCTTTGACGGCTTAGTTGCACCAACTCCCCGCTGTGCAACATGATGCTACCTGCAACTGGCTCTCCGAGGACTTTGGGGGGTTGTCGGATGTGTCAGCCCCCACTGAGCCGACAGGTGCAGGTGTGTTCCATCTTGGTGATAATGACGAGGGTGGGGATTTTGACAGCCGGACCCTCGGACATCTTCCAGACGGGCACCTGTGGAATCCAAAAATGCTCTGGAAAGAAGTGTGTGTTTGTCCGCACAGCCCTTCTCCTCTATCTGCTTCTGTGGGGGACTTTCACCCAAAACATACTAATTAATTTATTTGTTTTACTAATTAACGCCTTCTTGGCCCACGTTAGCATGTATGCTAATCTGTGGTTCAGAGCAACTTGATGACTCGAGACGCGATTAATGGCTGCCTGTCAGGTCTGTCCCTAGCAGGGACTTTTGCAGTGCTCTGTGTAATAATAATAAATTACAGTAGGCTGATATTTCATCTATTCTTACAGGGATTGTACCTTTGAATTATAGAAGAGCATCGTGAGGGGAAGTAGCTAGCCTGTGCTGTAAAAACAAACATAATAAAGAACAAAAGGCTAGTAAGCACTCCTTCAAACTGACATTAGACCTTAATTTAGGTCGCAATATAAAGTGATGTAGGCAAATCTACAGGGCCCAAATACACAGTTTCGTGGCCCCATTAGTGATAAGTGCTCATGTTCTGGTGATAGATGCTTGTGTATTAGATTCCACTCTGGCTCTCATGGGAAGTATGAATGATTCACAGCGAATAGTGGCTTTTGTATGTAAATGTAGACCCTGAATAAAAAGACATGCTCTTGCTGTGCTGACATTGATTCCATTAAACATGCTTAATATTTGAACAGACAGATAATACTCGGAATATGTGTTATGTTCTTGTTCATGGCATGATAATTTAATGTATTACCTGAAATCGTTTGTACACGCCATCGGTTTCAAATCAAAAAACAGCTGTGATGCAGCATAGAAGGTGAAAAATGACTGTGAAACGCATGTATACTGAGAGTAATATTGTTTTTTCTGATGTTAAGTCAATAATTCACCCATGCAGATCCTGAAAGCAGTATGTGTTCGGAGATATTACTGAAACTGCAATATGTTGTTCATTCCATATGTTTGATATGGCTTGGTGAGCAATGTGCAATGAGTGTAGATAAAAAGCAAAGCAGAGCATTGCTTTTCCCTGGAACAATACCGTATAACATGTCGACTTCCTCAATTTTTGTCCTCCAGTTTTCCCTTTGAGGTGCCAGGGGGCTTTTTCTGTAATGTGATAACAATCAAACTGATGAAATAGAAAACCTACTTGTGTCATTTGGGGGAAACACACACACATAAATTGTTTTCTTTTCTTCTCCCCTTTCAATTTCAGACAAATCTGCTGTGGATTAGGTGATACATCGGATGAAGGCGCACTTAACCAAGCATATGTCCTGCGAAGAATGTGTGAAAGAAAGAAGGTGTGTCATTATTTATTTGGATCAGTCACAGCGGTGTTGGTGGAATGGGAGTCTATCCGAAATCACTGATACACGGACGCACTTTCACATTTCCTGAAATGTTCTCTATTAACCTGATTCACCATTTCTGGCACGTTTTCCTCTTTTAACCTGTTTGGACGGCCAGCTCTTGAGAGGCCAGTAGCTATTGGAATCATTCCAGTTTTTTTTTTTTTTCAAAGGATGCAACAATCTTTAGATGCTTTCTCTGAGCCCCTTATTAGTGTTGATGTAAGTGTGCAATTTGAAAAAAAAAAGTGCACAAGTTGACTATGATTTTTACAAGTAGGCTGTGTTCCTGGATCAACATCTTTGTTGGGAATGATTGGGAATAAAATGCTGGAAAAAAATGTTTATTGTTAGTCTGTGATATTAGTCGGTTAACTGATTAAACCTATAGTAAAGTGTTAAGGCCCGTTCACACCAAGGACGATAACTATAAAGATAAAGATATAGTTTTAAAAATCGTTCTCAATATTAAAGAATAGCAGAGTCCACACTACAGCTATAATGATAAAGGCACAGAGAAACAATATCGTTGGAATCACTTCCAGAACGATTTTTTTTCCAGCTGATGAACGATACAAACTTTGACACCCAATCAGAATCCATCCTGCTATCACGAGCTTGAGAATTTAAAGTGGCAGATGAGCGTGCGCTTAGAATAAACAGACGATATCTGTCTGTTGGTCTGGACGCTAATATCGTTATCTTTATAGTTATAGGCTTTACCCAACATTCTTATCATTTCCCTCTGATTTTAATGTTACTTAATGGGTTTAAGACTAGAATATTGACATAATTTTGTTCCAGAACCAACAAAATATAAATATGTTTCAGAGTGTGCGTGAGTTATACATGTAAATATACATACATCCTTGATGTCATCTTTTGCAGTGCTCTCCTGCATAACCTGCATAAACGTTCAATACCCACCTGCTTTAGATGATGTATATGCATATGTATGCAGATATTCCATAATTTTGAGAAAAAACGTTTCCAAGGACAGAATGAAAGATATGCAGGTATTCCAGAAGCCTCTGGAGCTCTCGGACCCCAGGTTAATTCAGACTCTGTTTAGAGACTTCTGTTGTATGAGTTCTGATGGGTCACCTTGGTACTTTCCGGTCCAGTGTGTTCACACACAATCTCACACTGTCCCATGGGAAGAGGCATGGATCAGCTGACAGATGATATTGTTTTTCCTCTGTAAAAGCACCTCCTTATGGTAATTGCTCATTGTGGATTTGAATTTCATCATGAAAATATGCCTTAAAGGGCCTTTACTGTTTAAAATAGGGCTGTAATGATGTAATGTGAGCATTCTAGTTATGTTGCATTGCTGTCTTGCGGTGAATATTGGGCATGACACTGACTACATTGCAAGCGAGTTATGCAACATAGCAAAGCCAAAATAATTGCAGTGCTTTGTTTGAAACCGTTTTTTTTAAATGCTCATTAGGACTTCTTGCTATTACTTTGACTTACATTGACTAATTGCATAAAGACTAATTTAAATAGCTCTTGCACATTACAGAATTGTCAGTGATTAGGAATGGTTACAAACTCAAGCACTGTCAATTGTTGGGAAAAAATATGTAATGATTTTGGATGGCCTGAGTTTGAGTAAACATTCAGCAAATGCTTATTTTAATTCCTTCAGTTTTTCAATTATGCATTGTATTTTGTATACATGGACACATTCAACTATGAAAAAACATGCAATAGCTTGATTATCCTGTGCATGTCAAGATACTTTATGATATATCTAAATGGAGTCAACATTTTTTCACAGTTAGTTGACCACAGCATGTATAATAACGCAGTGCTAAGTATCTCTTTCTGGCCAACAGTAAAACACAATCAGTTGAGGTTAAAAGGTATAAACGCATGAATACAAACACCAATCTTCTCCTTTTCTTTCTTCTAGTATTTCATTTCAAGTCACTCAGTCTTTTCCTGGCTCACATACTTTCTCTCTTGCTCTTCTAACAAAACTGGTCAAGTAAACGTAATGGACTTTGGCAGGGTTGTGTTGTCAGATCCCAGAGCTCCAAACAGTAGAAGGGGCAGCCAGAGGGGACATGACCAGTGGGAGAGAGGTCTAGCTGGGTTAGCTGAACTATGCTTTGGCCTCCTTCAGCTGATGGAGTGCTTTCTTACAGGTGCCACCAGTGGAGACTCGAGCACCTCAGACATATCTGACAAGGATTTTTCTAGAACGTTGTAGGAGCAGAAATGGCCAGGTGTGAGCAGAGAGAGGAAGCAGTGTGTAGTTAACCAGCACCACTCCTCTGAATTCATCTAACGCTGCTGGGGCCAGAGAACTGCTGAATCACAACAAGGTATTGATCTATATTTCTCTCCGATTTATTTTGCTAGGCACTTGTGGAGGTGAGAGGTGTTTCCGCTAGCTTCAGCCAACATCAAAATTCTTTCTCTTGATGTGCAAGGAAACCTGATTAGGTTTAAAAACAGATTGCTGTAAAACTAGTGAAACGAAAAGACAACAGTGTTGTCTTAGCACTTAAACTAAGTAATGCTGCATTCCATTCAAAAGATAATGTATAACAAAATAAAATGTAGGTGTTCAGTTGTCAACAGAGAAGTCCTCAGCTAACAGAGAACATTCTGGCAAGGTTATCTGGTCTTCTCAAAGCATTAGCACCAAAACTTTATTCATGTTTTTTTTTTTCCTGAAACATGTAAGGTGGATGCTAATGTAACATTTTTTAAATGTTAGCTACTACTTGTTTCAGAATGTTCTGAGACCATTTAAAAGTAATGTTCCCATAATGTTTGAGTAATTACTGTTCCCTTAACGTTCGCATAACCAAGAATGTTTTTAAACCTGGATGTTTCCATTGATTTCCATTGAATGGAATGTAGCATTAGTAGTCATTTGCCTTAATTTTGCAGCACACTTGTTACACAATCCCCCTAGAGTAGATACAGAATACATCCAGAATAGAATGAGGACATGTCATGGGCCAGATTTAAACCCACATCTCCAACATGAACATTGTAGCTCAGCAGGTCTGGAGGATGTGTGCTAACAACTTGGCGAACATTACCCGTTCTCCCTGTCTCACTGAGTAGCACTGAGTATGTGTGCGAATCACACAGTATGCAGTATTTACACACTTTGCCCCAGATTTTGCATGGAGCGTGTATGTGAGTTCATGTGTGCTGAGTGGTAAATCTGAATGTGTCGCGCTGGCACTGGCATGGCAGGGCGTTCTGCGCTTTACTGTCTGTGATTGAGAAGTATGTCAGAAGGCCTTGTATATGTCAGGCTGATCCATTCAACAGAGAGATTTACACACCTGTCAGATGCTCTGTAGTGGGAGCCAGACACTGTCTGAACAACCCGTCAGTCCCTTTGCCAGCCTTCACTCTCTGTTTCTAATTTTCTGGATACTTTCCTCTATCTTTTCCAATTTTATTTAAATCTTCTCATCTCCCTCGTATCAATTCTCTAGCTTTCTAGTGTTCAATTCACACACACACACACACACACACACACACACACACACAGACAGACACACACACACACACGTTTGGGTGTGTTTCTGTGAATTGTGGGGACTTTCCATAAACTTCTATTACTTTTATACTGACCAAACAATATTTTCTATCCCCTAACCCAACCCTAACCCTAAACCTACCCCTTACAGAAAACCTGTTTGCATTGTTACACTTTCAGATAAACATAATTTACCATTTTTAATAAGTTTTTCCCTCATAGGGACCGCAGTCCGGTCCCCACAATGTCAAACATTTCAGGTTTTACTATCCTTGTGGGGGCATTTGGTCCTCGCAATGTAGCATAAAAAAAGTACACACACACACACACACACACACACACACAGTCACACACACACACACACATATATATATTTAAATTGAAATTATTTAACTTCATATTAAGTAATTATATAAAATCATATAAATTTATATTTAATTAATTGAAATTATTTTTATTTTGTTTAATACATTTTTTATTTATCTTTATTTTAAATAATTTAAATTTTTTTCACAAAAGTTAATATATTCTTTCAGCAATAAAAAAGAAAATGACAAGCAATAGGCCAAATGCAATAGAAAAATACTAAAGCAATAGCCTACACACTGCATAGTCTTCACTGTATGAATTAAATATACATTGATTCCTATTAAAGTTACTAAAGTTTTTCAGTGAAGAGCAGTGAATGATTCTCTCTTTTTCTTTTGTTGTTTGATTAACTTTTAATGACCTAGACAGCAGCAGGTTTAATATGCTGCTGTTACTAAGAACGAATGCACCAATATAGCGATACACATCCAAACATTTTTTTTTTCACAGCCAAATATGCTTTTATATCTTATTCAGCATCAAGCACGTCCAGCATTCGCATTATATAATTTGACTGATTTAGATGATTTGTAGGAAGGGCGACAGCGCAACTCTTTAAAGGAAAGGATCCAAATGCAGCATGTTGTTTACATAATTGTTTGAAGTCAAACTACAATTCTATTAATCACACAGCTCTAGTCAATAAATCATCTTTGAGATCAACGGGGCCCTCTACAACTTGCATAATTTACTGGCAATTAAATACAGAAAATAGAGTTTTGTGGAAGGCAAGAGATTTCTATGGCAGAAACATTTTCTTAGTTGCAAGTAAGGCAAAAAGTGATTGTGTTTTGATTCCATTCCCTTGTCATCGTGTCCTGATTGTATTTGATTGTAATCTCAATAAAATGACAAGAAAGGTCAAATGTTACTGCCTGAGATCATTTGCAAACATTCAAAAAGTTAAAGCAAAACCTTATGGTTGATAACAGCTGATCAGATGTTCATGTTGTCTGACCAATAGCACGTGGGAGTTATCGATCACATAACTCTGAAACACACACTTTCTCACTGCAGCGAGTGAGGGCTATACCTGCGACTCAGCATAATCAATGAGGCACTTTTTAATTAGTTTGAACAAGCCTGCGTGACTTAGCTGCTGCTCCTACACAAATACACACACACCTGATGGTGTGCACCAGAGCTCTCCGTGATACTCTGGATAAGAGTGTGATCTTTGTAAACTCCTTCTCATTGTGAAATAATTGCAGGTTGATAAAGAAAAGAGAGACTGATTTTTTGGACACAGAATGAGGATAATTGTGGTACGCATAGAGATGTGATGTGCAGCCATATGAGGGCGTTTATTATATAAGCACCACGTGCAAATTGGATGAATGTTGTGTTTGTTTCACTGCGAACGTGAGGGGTTATCCTGGGTGCTGTTGCTATAATTGCTAATTCTCCAAATGATTAAATTCAAGGAAACAACTATTTCTTTATCCTATAAAAATAGTAGCAGCAGTTATACAACAGTGTAGTTTAAAAGCTAAAAAAGTATGTGCTTATCTCTGTGATGTATAAATAATCAGACATATGTATAGCAATAAAAACATATTACATGTGTTTGTGAATCAGATAGAAAAGCAGATACAGCCTGCATGGGTGGCTTTTAAAAACGTGGTTCAGGACAAAATTGACATTTTTGTGGCTCATGAATATTAATTAGATGGTGCATTAACTGTAACTATATAGCTATTTTTAGTACTTAATCTGTATTAGATGCAGCCTGCTGTGAGTATAAAGTGGTGGTGACAAAATCGGTCATTGAAAAAAGTGTAAGTGATGCTTACAATGGCAACAATGGAAATACATGCCTAAGATGACATTGCAAAATGATATTTGGTTGATTCTTGCACATTTCTGTCACGGTTCACACACACGAGGAACACGGGAACGACGGAGCGAGGAGGCACGGAGTAAAGTAACTCAAAAGGGTTTTTTAAACAAAGCGCAGGCTGGAGATAGCCCCGGCTGACGGGCTTGACATCGGCCCGGTCAGCGGGCTGGAGAAAGCCCTGGCTGGTGGGCTTGACAACGGCGCGTCTGGCACGCTTCACAGTGCGGTCTTCCATCCGCGGAGACAAACGGGAGAAAAAGGAAAACAAAAGACTGTTCAAAAAACGAAAATAAAACACGGGAGAAGGAGCGCCGCTTACTGTTTTGGTCAGTCGTTCTGTCATGGTTCACACACACGGGAACGACGGAGCGAGGAGACACGGAGTAAAGTAACTCAAAAGGGTTTATTAAACAAAGGCTGGGGATCACAGGACTCGACACATCAGGAGGACAGGATGACGTTTAACGACTGACAAAGGACAAGAACTAGAACACACTTTAAATACACAGGAACTGATGAGGGGAAGACAAGGGACACCTGGAACTAATGACAATTAACATTGGAAACACCTGGGAACAATGAATTCAAAACACGAGACAGAGAAACTGTATGACGGAGCACATAGGGAGCAAAGACACACACAAAACCTGGCCCAGAGTCTGACATTTTCATACCACTTTCACAGTAAAATGTCCATTAAATGCACATTCAGTTTTAGCTGAAACATATGAATGTCAGTCTGGGTACATTTTATACTATGTTGGTTATTGTATGTATTGTGGCATTGAAAATAAAAAGTCTGGTAAGTGACTTTAATAGGTTACTGCTTTATAGAGTTGAAAATAATTTCAAGGTCTCATGAAAATAATGTACCGTCTACATTAAATCCCACCTTAAACCTACAGTAAATGATTATGTTAACAAATGCAGAAGTGAAATGAAAACACAGAAATAAATGTTAACATGTAAAATAAATAAATACATAAATACAAATAAAAAGCATTTTGCTGCCACTAGTGGAAATCCCAAATGGAAATTGCAGTGAATTGTATGTATAGTTTACAAAAATGTAGGTTAGAAGCTTTTTTCCCCAATGAGCCTGGGTTGTATGACAGTCTATTAAGCATCATCTCCTTTCTCAAACCTAATATCTTCTTGTTTTCCTCATTCTTCTAGTTCCTTGCCTTTCATGAGGATCTCTAGAGCATTTGCTATTGCTTTGAAAAGACTCTTCCTCTAACAACAGAGGTGGTGGTCCATTTACGGTAAGTCGATTTGTTATGGTGCCCTTGTGATGAAACTGCTTGTTTAAAGAAAAAAAAAAGTTTTTAAGAAAAGCATTAATGCGCCATAGAGCAAGCGACTTGATGGAAGTCTGCTCTATTTGAGCAAGAAAAAAAAAATGAAAGCAGGAAGTGAGACGCTGTCAACATTCTCCCATGACGCCCCTGTCACATCAAGCCCACATTAACTGACAATGTTGCTGTTTTAGAGAAGAGCTATTTCGAACAAGAGCATCTCTCTAGAGGAGCCTCTTCTTTAAACCGCTGAACAAGTACAAAAAGCACAGTTACAGACTGTTGAGTACAAGAGAAAAGACAGAGAGAGAGAAAGAGAAATACATGAGATAAAGCACGTGTGTCTATTTTTGTTCTGTGTGGACTGGCACTTCTGTATGCTATTTAGCTGACAGTGCTAATGCTATATTGTTGTACTTAGCACAACAAAGATTGCAATTGCTGGCCAAAAATCAAAACTCTGAAAGCTGGAAAAAGTTCTCATTGAATTTTGATTGATTTGATATCAGTTTTCCCACTCTGAATGTGAGTATGATTGAGCCAAACTTGTCTGTCACAGGACAGACCGTCAGTCTAAGACTACATTCACAGTGTGTCAGGATAAGATGCTAAATATGGTTACATTCAAACAAGTTTGGCTTTTAATAAGAATACCAATCATATTTTACAGTATAATCGAACTGACTTTCTTATATTTGTTGGGCACAGGATCTGCACATTCACTTACAGCCCAGTTTTAACATATGCCTGTCTCTCGATTGCTAATGTGTCTGGAATTGACTGCACTATTTATTGGATCCACTAATTGGCGATACTCACAATTGTAAATTATATGAGGAAAATCAGCACTTTTCAACTGTTTCCTTTAATTAAGTTTGGTTTTAAAATTAACAAACTGAAATTTATTGGTTGCCTTTTTTTTTGTTAAAGTAGTTATAAAATATAGCTATTTGTTAAAGGAGTCATAAAATGTAAATTTAAATTTAGTTTCAGTTTTTCCTAGTTCTGATTATTTTTATTTCAGTAAACATAGTTTATTACCAAAAACAATTTGTGTTATCTTCTGCAGGTCAGACTCAGAAAAGCTACAATTTCTATGCACAAGATGTTAACGGCAGACAGAAAATTGAAGCATACCTCAAGAGACACAATTTCGCTAAAATCTCTACTTTGATAAAATGTGTTGTTATTGTATTTTGTATTTACACAATAAAGCAGCCAGAGACTCACCGCGCCTTCAGAAAAATCCAACTGAGGTGCGTAGACCAAAAAAGGTTTCCCAAAGGTGAAGAGCTTGAAAAAAGTCTGCACATTCAAACATCAAAGCATCACAAGCGAGATGAGAACAATATAAGCAATTTACTGAATGAAACAAGGCAAACGTTTCGGTCACATGTTGACCATTTTCAATGCCAAGCTAACAGTGTTAGAACTAGAAGCCATCTTAAAAAAAAGAATAAATAAATAATTAAAACAACACTTATACCTGCTTGTTCAACCCAGTTCTTCCCAAATACTGTAACAATAATGATTTCATGTTTCTTCCTGGATTTAATACATTCTTAATTATAAACCGCTCACCCTTATTCTCTAGTTCATCCTTAGTAGTAGTATCCTACACTATGTGTCAGGTTGGTGATTTATGACCTGATTTATGACTAGCCATTTTTTCCACAATCAGGAAGAACCCAAACACCTCCAGACTGGAAGTTAACAACAGGTCAGGAAGGAACTCCATAAAACCCCATGGCACAGGTAAGAGATAAAACATCATAAATCCAGTCAAAAATACATCAAAAGTCAGATCTAACATCTGTTTGATCTTTTGATTTACACACCCAACTGTCATGTCAGTCAGGGGTGATAAGACTCTGGTGACATGGCAGTCAGGGTGACAGAGGGGTCATATAGCCATAAATCAGGTCATAAATCTGACCATGTACACATTTGACATATGACAACCTGTCAATCAACGCTGACAGGGGGTCATAAATCAGGTCATAAATCAGGTCATAAATCACCAATCTGACACATAGTGTAGGATACTACTACTATCCTTCAACTCATTTCTTTCAACAGTATATTTCCTACAGTACATTATAACGTGTTCAACTGTTTCATTAACGTCACATACCTCACATAGCCCTGTTGGATATTTACTTATTAAATGCATTGTACTGTTCAACCTTGTATGCCCTAATCGCAACCTTGTAATCATGTTCTCCTCAGTTCTGCTCCAACCTGATACTCTTCCCCTAGCCATCTTAATTTGAGGAATCACATGATAATTAAAGAGATCACACGATCAATCAGGACACACACAGAGATAAAAAAAACACACACAAAAAAAATTGCTATCACAATAGTAATATTTGAAAGACCTTTGAAAACACCGCTTTATTTGGCATCTGAGAGCACCACGATAGTCTGAAGTTTTTCAATGAAAACTGGCACAATGCTTGAGCAATCTTGGCTGAGATGGACCTCGTAGTCTATTATAAACCTTTTAATGCTAAATGTACTTAAGTGTTGCAAGCCATGAATTGACGAAGAACAGCTTTCTTTAGGGCTGTCTTTAGCTTGAGGTCATTTTGAAGGCTTATTTGCTGTCTTGTTTTTTTGCATTGATTTCGCAGAATTCTGAATAATATACCTCACTCTTATTGCTATAGGTTGATGCAATATCATATGCAAGGTACAGGCAGAACTTTGTGAATGACAGGGGCTCCAGTTCTGCAGAGTTTTGTGGGCAGATTCAGTGTGGACCTGGGCATATCTAACACAACACACTTCAGTCAGTTAGCATGGTTTGTGTGTTCACCACACAGACAGATCAATACTTGTTTGCATTTTTGATGCACCTGTAACAGACTTGTTAGTTGGCTCCTGGCTAATGTGCTGCTCAGCTCCTCTGGTAGATGATGGGTGAAAACACTGGTCCAGAGCTGGCAGCTGTGAGTAATAATGTGTTTACAAGTCAGTGCATGTTCACCATACTCCCCCAACATTCTTTGATTCATTATTAACAAGTCCAATGACTCATAAGTAATTAACTGCTATTCTTAGTGCTGGTTCTTTGTTTAGCCTGGTGGTTTAGTTTGCTGTATTATCACGTTGATCGTCTTGCAATGTTTTATTTAGTTGTTTTGACCAAAGATTTGGATGGTAATTATGTTTTTATGCAACAAAGTTGTAATTAATCCATAAAATTGAACCCAGGAATGGGAACTGGCACCTTTGAGAAGTGAGACATTTTATGTTTACCTGCTGCTGGTTTCATAGTACAATACTCCTAAATCCTTTCTTGGAATTGAGCCATAGCAAGAGCACTTAAGGAATTAGATCATCCAAAAATGAAAATTCTGTCATTTACTCTCCCTTATGTCTTTCCAAACCCGTATGACTTTCTTTCTTTGGTGGAAAACCAAAGGAAATCTAAAGACTCTGCTGGTTTTTATTTTACATTCAATTTGACAGAATAGGGGCTATGGTTTTAAGTAAAAAAAAAAAAAGTGCCATAAAAATTGTCTGTATGACTTCATTAGCTTTGTGTGTAAACCGACCAAAATATATTTGAAAAGTTTTCTGATAATTTTCAGCTCTGGCTGTTAACCACTGTACCCGGATTGAATCAGTGAATTTTACTTAAAGGGGTCATATGATGCTGCTAAAAAGAACATTATTTGGTGTATTTGGTGTAATGAAATGTGTTTTTGCTGTTTAAAGTAAACAAAAACATTATTTTCCACATACTGTACATTATTGTTTCTCCTCTATGCCCCGCCTTTTTGAAACGCGTCGATTTTTACAAAGCTCATCGGTCTGAAAAAGCGAGGTGTGCTGTGATAGGCCAGCTATCCAGTGCATTGTGATTGGCCGAATACCTCAAGCGTGAGACGGAAATGTTACGCCCCTCACCATACTGTTGATGCCGTGTCCCGGCCGGAGCGACGAGACAAAAACATTAAAACCCATTACAAACGAGGCATTTGTTGCATCCAGTGGGGACATAATTACTGATTATAATGACTTATACTGTCTTTTTACGCGTTGCGTTGCATTGCATCGCACCGCGTAAACATAAAACCCTGTCTGCATTTGTGATCAGAGAAATGACAAACAACAAGTGCTACTCCACACTGCCCAAAACTCGCGTTTGAATCATCAGTGGCAAATCCTTTAAATGAAAACGTACTTACGTGAGTCAGAACTGCCGGCATTTTAGTCTAACGTTACTCTCCCAGGATCAGTAAATAGTCCTCCATAAAATGTGCTGCACACATCTGGATATTTGGGTTAAACTGTTCTGGAACAGTGTGGTAAATACAACTTAACCACTGATTTGTAGTCGTGTCCTCTTGGAAGACCAAACAAAGTAGTTTCGCTTTCACAACGAAACACACAGCGTCTTCACGACATGGCGGTGGCGGCAGCAACAATAAAGTTACTCCTTCTTTCTTTGCATGAACATTTAGGCAGCGTTATGCAAATCTTCCCACACAGTGACGTAGACATGTGGGGGCGTGTTTAAACGAGGCATTTTAGGAGGGCGTGGA
>NW_015540851.1:944036-945298 GCF_001515605.1 Sinocyclocheilus anshuiensis | reverse complement strand
GTGAGCTGAGGCCGGGCTAGAGTGAGCTGAGGCGGCAGGTTCGAGAACGGCACGCCCGGCGGATTCGACGAAGGAGCGGCAACCACAGGTGACGACCCCGGGCTTCGTCCACGGTGAAAGCCGATCCTGCGATCCACAGCACTCAGTTGATGCATTCCCTCAGCGACTGCCACGGATCAGCTCTATGCATGACGAAGCGGATATCGTCCTCTTTTGGAAGACCAAACAAAGTAGTTTCGCTTTCACAACGAAGCACACAGCATCTTCAGGACATGGCGGAAAGCGGCAACAATACTACAGTGAGAATAAAAGTTACGCCTTCTTTCTTTGCATGAACATTTGGGCAGCGTTATGCAAATCTTCCCACATAGTGAGGTAGATATGTGGGGGCGTGTTAGAACGAGCCGTTTTAGGTAGGTGTGGCTGACTCTTAACTTTTATAAAGAATATCTCTTTGGATTTGAGACTTTAGTCTTTGCAACTTTACAGATCTTCTTTATGCACCAAGAGCTTGTAACACTCCAAAGAGAAAGGAAAACTTGAAATCGCATCATATGACCCCTTTAAGAACTGGATGGATCAGTCTGATTTGTGAACAAATATTTCAGGCTGGTTTAAAAAAAAAAAATCTAACTCAAAATAATGATTGATTCCCAATGAATTATTCTTTTATGAACATGCCAAGGAAAGTTGATTTGAATAATGTCTTAATTTTTGGTCTGTTGCTCAAAGAAGACTTAAAATGTAGCACCAAAGTCACAATTCTGATCTTGTATTTATAGTATTTTGCATCCTTTGTTCATTGTAATTGCATATTCAAAAAAGTCTCCTTTTGTATTCCATGAAAGAAAAAAAAAGTTGGGATTGAACAACATGTTGGTGAATAAATGTTGACAGAATTGTCATTTTTGGTTGAACTATCCCTTTAAGTTCTTATGTAGGGTAATAATATGCTTTCACATCTAAAGTAAAACACAAAAATGCATTTCTAGCCCAATTTGGCTTGTCTTTGTTCCCGAAGCAGCAGAACACCATCATGACATCTTACACTATCTATTTCAGTCATCATAAACCCAAACAGTAATTGCATATTCGAATCTTGTTAAGAGCTTTATCTGATTTCATGTTTTTTTTTTCTGTTGTTTTGTTTCAAACCCCTCCCGTACTAAGATGAAGCCCTAAAATACAAGGGATTATCGTTGTTATCAGATGAAGAACTACGGCAACAGACACACACACACACACACACACACACACACACA